>NW_009648638.1:1298927-1306431 GCF_000708025.1 Charadrius vociferus
CGTTTCTGCAAATACCGGCCTATCCTTAAAATCACCACGAAGGTGATGAGGGGAGCTGTGGCAGTTGCTGAGCGAGAAACCCCACAGTAACAACCACCTGAACTCGCTGGAAGAGATCACGGCCCTCACACCAGGCCACACAGCCCCTGGCTCTGCCCAATTTCGTCCCCACCCTCCTCTGCTTGTGGAATCCCCCTTACGCCATCCCGTACGGTGTCGGAGGCAGTGCACACCGGAGCTGTCACAATGCGCTGCGCTGCGGTTTACTCTGTTTGCATGTGCCTCTTAGCATTATAGATTTGGCCTTTGTCTTTGTTATTTGTGTCTCCAATTCTTCCCCGACTAAGTACATTAGTTGCTATGGCAACAATTATTTCATTGCTATGAGTAATCTTCACGACAGCCACAAAAGCAGCAAAAAGTCAGTTCATATGCTGCACCTTCTACTTAATTCAGTTAGTTGCTAATTAGCTCTTCCCTTCAAAGCGATCAAAACCTCTGCCACCAATAATCTGTATGGAAAAATAAAGAGTTTTGACTGGCTGCTTTGATCATTTTGTGCTAACTTTGCATGAATCAGAGAAACAGGGAGATGCTGGAGCACCAACCACCACCCCGTCCCTCAGTGCAGGAGGACCAGAGGGCATCAGCTGGATGGAGGGAGCACCCAGCAACTCACAGCGTCACTGCCCAAACCCCTGAACAAAGCAGAAAGACCCAGCAGAGTCCCAGCATTACAGAGCTGCCAAAGTCATTGCACCGGGGCTGGGAGGGTGCAGCAACCCAGCGCAGTGGTATGGGGACTCCACGTGGGACAGCTCGCTTGGGAACCCACCAGAGTTCACTTAGCAAGCCTGGAAACCCTCCTCTTTTATGCCAGGCAGGAAGTCACAACATCGCTTCTTGGCAAAAAAATGGGTTTTCATGTGACAAGAGAGAAAGGAGTGTGTAGGAGGGCCCCCATGAGCATCTCTCTGCTGGGCATCACAACCAGCAGTTATCATCTGCAACAACAGCTCTGGCTGTGCTGGACCAGACTCTGCTCTACCCCATGTCAGACATGGCCTACGCCTCGGCAACTCCATGGCAATTGGTCTTCAAAAAAATTAATCATTGTTTGCAATATACCAAAGTTTATTTGTGGCTTTACAGAATCACAGCATCCCAGACTGGTGAGGGCTGGAAGGGCCCTCTGGAGCTCCCCCAGTGCCACCCCCCACCAGAGCAGGGGCACCTCCAGCAGTGGCACAGGACGGCGTCCAGGTGGGTTTGGAATGGCTCCAGAGGGGGAGACTCCCCCACCTCTCTGGGCAGCCTGTGCCACTGCTCTGCCACCCTCACAGCAGAGAAGGCCCTCCTCGGGTTGAGATGGAACTTCCTATGCTCAGGTTTGCGCCTGTTACCTCTTGTCCTGTCACTGGGCACCACTGGAAAAAGACTGTTCCCATCCCCTGGCACCCTCCCTTCGAGTATTGATAAGCATTGATAAGATCCCCCTCAGTCTTCTCTTCTTCAGACTAAAAAGCCCCAAGTCCTTCAGCCTTTCCTCATAAGAAAGATGCTACAGTCCCCTCATCATCTTTGTAGCCCTTTGTTGGACCCTCTCCAGCATTTCCCTGTCCTTCTTGAACTGGGGAGCCCAGAACTGGACGCAAATTTACATTAATGAGATGATTAAACTTCCAAATGAGGCTCTCACAAGATGTCTGGTGGCCCACCTGCAGCCAGCCCTGCAGCCACCGAGTGCTGCCTGGCCGCTCCGGGCTTCGCCAACACCTCACACGGGGCTGCAGGCCTGACAGGCCAAATGGTTGACCTGCCCTTGGCTGCAGCGAGCTTGGTGGAAACAGTATAGAATCATAGAATGGTTTAGGTTGGAAAGGACCTTGAAGATTACGTAGTTCCAACACCCCTGCCATAGACAGGGACACATCCCACCAGACCAGGCTGCTCCAAGCCCCGTCCAACCTGGCCTTGAACACCTCCAGGGATTGGGCAGCCACAGCTTCTCTGGGCAACCTGCGCCAGGGGCTCACCACCCTCAAAGTGAAACATTTCTTCCTAATATCGAATCTGAATCTCCCCTCTTCCAGTTTAAAGCCATTCCCCGTCATCCTATCACTACATGCCCTTGTAAAAAGTCCCTCCCCAGCTCTCCTGGAGCCCCTTTAGGGACTGGAAGGCCACAATAAGGTCTCCCCGCAGCCTTCTCTTCTCCAGGCTGAACAACTCCAACTCTTTCAGCCTTTCCTCACATCAGAGGTGCTCCAGCCCTTGGATTATCCACATGGCCCTCCTCTGGACCCGCTCCAACAGGTCCGTGTTCTTCTTATGTCGGGGACTCCAGAGCTGGATGCAGTACTCCAGGTGGGGTCTCACCAGCGTAGAGTAGAGGGGCGGAATCCCCTCCCTTGACCTGCTGGCCACACTTCTGATGCAGCCCAGGATGCGGTTGGCCTTTGGGGCTGCAAAATACTTCAGTACTTTGAATCAAGTCCTAGCCAGACTTGTGGAAGCAGGTTTAGACAGGTCCCAGGACGGGTGGCAAAGGGGAGTCTGAGAAGGGCAGGTCCTCATACCCCTGCCCAATCAGAAGTGGCTCATCTGAGGACGCTCCCAGATGACAGCTTCGCTGTCTTCTCAAGTGCTGCTGAATGTCAGAGCAGAGATGTCAGACGAGCCCTTCTGGGTCTCTGGTAAGAGTGGATTATACAGAGCCAGGCTAATATTAGCAACCAGAGAAGCTCTTTGGTGTGGAAAGGAAGAAGCAAAAAACAGACTGGAAAAATTAACCTGATCCCAAATCACTCCCGAAGAAGTTGACGTCTCCAGTGATCCATCCACAAGGATAAACGCAGGGAAATGCCCCAGATTGCAATCAGCCATGGAGAGACTGGATCTGCAGGCTACAGCAGCGAGGACTGAACGTGTCAATGGGATGGGACAGACTGAGCTGTTGGTTTATTTCTCTTCTTTGTCTCTACACAGGGAAAATTTACTGCCGCTCAAATAACAACACAGCAATTAATTCTTTCTGCTTTCTCTACTTGGCAGTCACTGCAGCAGGGAATTGATACTGACATTTCTGAAGGTTAGGAGCAGTGCTACAGGAGGAGAGGGCTCATGTTTGCCAGCTGACTGTCAGGTTTCTCCTACTTAGCTTGCACAGCAAACATCTTTTTGTTCTGTGCTTGTATAGCAGCGGGGACTTCAAAGTCCCAGCCCATGCCTGGTCTTCCAACATGCTGCCGGCATCTGGGGAACCCGGAGGGAGTGCAGACAAGATCTGCAAGTGTGAATTCTTTTGCACCAGTGCCTACTTTGAAGCAGTCCAGTCCTGTGATGTGGGCTGCTGCTGGGAGGAAGCCCAACTAGCCAGAAGCAGCACAGATTTTGGCCACTGCCGGCCCAGTTCCCTTGCACTTGCAGGACTCAGAAAAGGAGGCTAAATGCTTGCAAATGGGGCAGTGTCAGGTCAAACAATCTATTTTCCATCCCCTCCCAGCAACTCCAGCATTATTAGAAGGTGCTGATGTCTCCAGATTGATAAACAGGAGCAGAGGAGCTGCAAGGGAAGGTCACCGGTAATCACATGCAAGATGGGCTGATTGCTTTCTCATACTGCCGAGTGATGCATTTTGCTTGTGAAGTGTCACCCTTTGGGCTGAACTTCACCCTTATGGACAGCTCAGGGATAACTTATCCTGGAGAGCGCATGTGAGATATGGGGTCCGGGCCAGTTTCTGACATGCCTTCCCACAGCTCCCCCTGGGCAGGCGTGGGAGCGCAGGGCTGAACACAGCCACTCCAGCACCTCTATTGCCTAAACAAAATCAACTTTTCTTTCCTGCAGTCCCTACAGACAGCTTAATGTGTCTTCAGCTCTAACACCGTCCCGTCCCACCCTGCACACTCGCCTTTTCTCCTCACGCCCCTGGATCTGCCTGGCTGCACCCAGCCTGTTTCACGCAGGGACTATAAGCCAAGGCTGCATTAAGGTCTGGCCTAGAGCAGCTTTAAGTGCATCCTAGAAGGTCGGACTGGGTGTAAGGACTTGAAGGCTCAGATTCAGCTGGCCAAGTTGCACCTCAAATCTCTTAGTAGCTGCTCAAGGCTTCATTCCCAAGGACCACTATGCAGAGGTGGAAAACGAGCCATTTAAGAAGCTTTCAGAAGTGGTTGGTGGGTCAATTCCCTGGTAAAGATAATGATTTCTTTAAAAAGATTGTGTCTGCCCCTGGTTATCGGGTCTCTCCTGGGGCTCTCGTGGTGATCACCAGTGCGATGCCCCGATGGAGAGGACTGCGGGATATCTCACCCAGCTTGTGAGAGCTCCCTGTCGGAGCAGGATCGGGCGCTGGAGGCAGTGGGAAAACCCCCGCACACGCACACCACCACAGATACAACACGTGGTGAGGTCACCGTAGTGATGGCGAGAGCCTTTCAATATCCTCTGTGACTTCTCATGGAAAATCTCAGATCCACACCTGGGTTCAGCCATGGCCCCGAGGAGCCCAGGCAAGGTCTCTGCGCCGCTGTGCATGGGCACCACCACGGTGCCAGGAGTATAGCCAGCTCCAACACCTTCACACCACGTGGCAAATGCTACGGGCATGGTTGATAACCCAGTTTTGACTTTTTCTGGAACAATGGATGCATTTTAGGTTTTACTGAAATGAGAAAAAAAATTTAAAAAAAGATTTAGCTTATTAAATGACTCATAAACAATCTTCTAGCTAGGTTTGTACTCAGTGAAAGCTAAACCATGCTTATAAACAGCCTTGTCAGCCAGCCAGCAAGTCGTGGGAAAAGGGTAACATTAAGCCATGAATGAAAATCTATTTTGATATGAAAATCTCTAACACCTTCAAAATGGAAATAAACTGAAAAAAACATCAACTCAATAAAATCTGGGGAGAGGCAAATTAATGAACTATTCTTACAGAGGTTACCCTTTCTTGAAAAATCCACAAACACGCTGATCTCCTGCTTTGTGTCGTTTAAAAGGTACAAAAAGGTTCTCATTTCAGTAGTACCTTCCATCCCGGGCTCTGTAAGCACAACACAAACGACTGCCCGATTGTGCGAGCAGTTACCTACACCAGAGTCACTCTTCCGTTTAGTTACGTGTGGCATTGAATATCTCTCTCACACACACACAGCAGAGCCCAGAGAGGTTTTGCTGGATTTACCAGGTTAATTCTGAAGTCTGATCACGTAAAGCTGTGGCAGAGAAAAATAAACTCAAGACATCTTAATTCAAAGCCCAAAGATATAACCTTCATGGAAAGCACTTTGCACTGCTGAGAATAAATCTCTACCTCTGCTCATGTATAAAGATCTAAGAATAAATTATTTGATAATGTTTATCCTTGCAACATGTGTGAAAGTCTTCTATCATTCATTAGATGTTTGGCTTTTGGGATAAGCAGATGAGCACTGGCTGCTGGTCTCTTGACTCGACAGAAATGCTCTGACGTCCTACCAGAGTGAATGAATTACATTTCCCCTCCCTGGACAGCAAAGGGCAATTGCTTAAAAGCCATTGCCGAGTCCAGCGCTGCTCCTGTGTGCCAGGATGCCTCCGTTTGCCCACCAGCCCTGTCCCGGAGGGACATCCACTACCATCGCATTTCCCACCTGCTCTTCCCCAACACCTCTGCTCTGCCCACCGGATCTCCTGGAGCTGGGGCACCTCTATACTTCTCCAGAGCCTCTGACAGCATGCTCCCACTCTCCTGCTTGGCTTCATCATGGTGCTCCAGCTGAAAAATCCCTGCCAGCATCCCAAGGAGAGCCTCCCACCCACCAGGCCAGCACGCTCGGCAGACCGAAGGGCATGTGCTCAACCTCCACATGCCACCGGTTCCATGAAAGCTGCAGGTCAGGAGTTCTGCTGCCAAGCCTTAATCCTCTGCTTCCTTCCAGAAACATTTTTATTCATGCTCCCTTTGTCACAAACTCTTCTCCTTCCCTGTGGTTTGGAAGGACTCTGACAGGTTGCTTCTCTTAGGGAGATCATCTCTTTGAATTTCCAGCCCATATGGGTTTAGGTTTTATTAATACTGTTGGGAGTGGGATTTTTAATACTAAATAAGTTTCAGCCTGAGCCAAGAGGCCAAGTATCATAGGCAGCATAGAGAAGGATTCACAGGAAGGATTCACAGAAGTTTAAGAGGTTTCTTTTCTAAAAAATGAGCTATGATTAATCTCCTTAATGCAAAGAGCATTTTCTGTGACGTCAGTTTAATGAGTCAACATTTCTGCCACAGTGCTGCAGAGTCCCTCCACTCATTCAGCTCCCAGAGCCCAGAGAATTTCTACTTTTTATTCAGAATAAAAATTGGTGAACCCCAGGGGGAAGGAGAAGAGCTGGAGAAGGAGATAAAAGCCCTCCAGGATGGCACGCAAACCCAGCAAACCGGACTTGAGGTTTTGGAGCTCCATCCTCACCCACCTCCAAACCTATGCCTACACCAGGCTCTTCCCACCCCTCACTCCGAGATCCCTCCACGCCAGCAGCCTGCATCCTTGTCTCTGCCGTGTATGAGGAGAGAGCAGGGCATGAGCCCTTCCACGGGGCCACGGTGCTGCCCACCACTCAAGGCTGGGGACACGAGGACTGCCTGTGGGGACAGGCAGGGCTGGGTGTGGGCAGACCCTGCCTGCGCAGCGGTGGCCAGGCAGTGATAGTCATCCTGGCTACCAATGTGGCAGGCGGCACCGGCAGCGTCGGGGATGGGCAGAGGAGTGCTTATCGGGGCGTCCCAGAGAGCTCCTTGCGCTGCACCCGAGAAGAGCCGTCCCACAGTGACAAATTTCAGCCAGGCCTGACGCGAATGGAGAGCAGATGGACAGAGGCTGGGAAGCAGATGGAGAGAAGGAAATTTGGACATAGCTTGAAGGCCCCGAAGTGTCTCCTTACGAAAACACGCATCACAGGCAGCTGTCTGAGCAGCAGACCAGCCTGCAGCCAGCCATGAGTGCCACAGTGGAGAGGAGAGGATGCAAGAGGAGGCAAAGCACCGCTACCACTCATGGGCAAGTCACCACCTGCTCCAGTCACCAGTGGGGTCGAAGGACAGCCAGAGCTCCTGAGAGATACCACACATCTTGTCTCAAGCTTGCTGCCTGCCCAGGTGCGGACAGAGACAGCAGCTTTTCACAGCTCTTGAAGGCGTCCAGCCCACACCACTCCAAGCAAATAAAGCCAAGGAAGGGTGGGACATCTGTCAGCCCCTGAAAGAGCCTGCCTTGACCTCAGGCAGCAGCAGAGCACTCCTGGGGGTTTCCTTCACCTCATGCTCTCAGCCAGAAACCCTTGTGCTGGCAGACGCCAGGGTGGTGCCTTGTCTGCGCACTGCCTGCGGCACGGGAGCCATAAGCAAGGCACATCTCGGTGCTGCGCCTGGAGCAGGTCAGCACCACAAGCTCCTGAGTGGCTTTTTTTTTTTCTTCTCACCTCCTCCATCCCCCACCTCCCTTCTCTGCCTTCGCTCTTTCC
>NW_009648638.1:1306788-1313123 GCF_000708025.1 Charadrius vociferus
CTTCTCTTCTCCAGGCTGAACCCCCCCAACTCTCCCAGCCCGTCCTCCCAGCAGAGGGGCTCCAGCCCTCCCAGCATCTCCGGGGCCTCCTCTGGCCCCGCTCCAACAGCTCCGTCTCCTTCTGCTGTTGGGACCCCCGGAGCTGGAGGCAGCACTGCAGGGGGGTCTCACCAGAGCAGAGCAGAGGGACCTCAGCCATGCGGCCACCACAGCTCAAGATGCTGAAATGAGGGCAGGAGCTGCCTGCTAGAGAGCAGGATGTGAAAATGGGGGAAATGGGAGCGAATTTGCTGTCTGTATATTGGTTTATACACTCCTCTGCTGGGCAGGCAGCACAATTGCTAAATAATGTGGCAGAGAATTGCAGTGGCGGACAGGAACAAGGGCTGGCAGGAAAGGAAAAAAAAAAACCAAAATGACAGGTTTTAAAAATGAAAATGCCAGTGAAAGCAAAATAACTTCATCAAAATTTCCCAGTGTGTAAGATCTGCGCCAGCCCTATGGCCAGCCAAACTGGAGTCTGTGCTAACACCCCCCAGCCCTGTTTTGCATGTGGGGGACAGGATCAAATCAGGTTTTCATCAGGAGAATCACTGAAAGAAAATAAGCTGGGAATCCTTACCCAGTTGGATAGGTGCCACATAACCCCCGATAGGCTGTGTCCCCTCCCAGCTCCTCGTTTCCCCCCAGCCCATCACTGGCGGGGCGGTGTGAGGTGCAGGAAGGGCCTTGACTCTGTGTAAGCGCTGCTCTGCGGTAACTAAAACATCCCTGTGTTATCAACACTGTGTTCAGCACAAATCCAAAACATAGCCCCATACCAGCTACTATGGAGAAAATTAACGCTATCCCAGCAAAAACCAGCACAACATGTTATTAACCCAGCAGTGTGCCAGCTATATCTAGGCACTTCATATAGACAGATCAATTGATTTTATATAAATATACATAGGATAAGCTGAAATGACAGGCCTTTATATACAGTCCCCAAATTGACTGATACAAGAAATTTGGGTTCAGAGTGCGATTAATGCTTTGTCTGGGCACAGAATGGATGGCATTCCTCCTGTGACCTTCCTCAGGGGCAGGCAGGACCTCCACCTGGTGTGGAGAGGGAATTTTTGCTGGGGTCTGTCACCATGTAGGAGATGCAATAGTCCACATAGCATCAGCCAGTGCTACTGGGGAGAAGAACAAACACTTTCACAGCCCGAGGATATCCATTTCTCCCTGTATGTGTAAGTCCCAGCTGTGTAAACACCCATTCAGACCCATGCTGGGTGCCCCTGCGCAGATGGAGGGTCCATGGGGGAATGAAACCCGTTTGCAGAAGAGACAGCAAGAGACTGGAAGCCTCTAAACCCCACGTGCATCTGTGCTCGGCTGCTGTCCTGAACTGGGCGCTTCAAAGGCTGTGCTCAGAGTGGTCCCACAAGGCATATAAGGGTATTCACTCACATATTGCAAAAAAAAAAAAAGCAGTAGAAAAAGGTCACATCCTAGCCATTAATACACAGAAACAGTCGTGGTCAGTTCAGCAGTTCTCTACATACGTGTCAGGAGGTCCCATTTTGGTCCAAAGCCCAGACTGATGCTGGTGAGTCAGTGGCTGGGCTGAGGTAGCATGGTGGCTCTGAAGGAGCTGCTGAGGCACAGCAGATGAATGAGCTGCTTGAACAACAGCTCCTGGGAGCTGTTAACATCTCCTGTGCCTCGGCTCACTTACAGACATTTTTTAGCTTGTGCCGTGACTGGATGACAATAGCCCTTGGAGCTCTCATGTTTTAACAGGTTGGTGCAGCTGGAGGACTAAAAATCTGTAGGAAATCATTCATATAAAGCACACTGATTTACAGCAGCCTGTCTCTGAGACAGCACTTCTTTGTCAGTTTGCTTTCTTCCTCCCATCCTATGGAAAAGAACTCTATCCCCTGCAATGTTCCTTGACCCTGAATTTTGGGGAAGAGCCACGTGTGAGAAGAAGGAGCCCTTGTAGGCAGGGCCTGCCAGACAGCCACGGGGAGACCTCACACCCTCTGGTCTCCCTAAACTGCCATTTCCAGCAAACAAAATGAAGATGCGGGTACAGCCGCAGCAAAATACCCAGTGATGACGGGTATGATCTCAGCAGCGAAATACCCAGTGATCAGAGTACGCAGCTACACCTGCCAAAGACCTGAACAGAATTTGCCCATGTTTTGGATGTGAATGCAGACTTGCCTCCAGTGTCAGCGCCTATGGGATGCACACAAAGGAGCTGCGGGAAAACATGAGAAGACCAGCCAGCCTGCCCATTTTGCCTCTTGAGCAGCGCCTGGCTTCAGAATTGGGTTCTCCGTCAGCGAGACATGACGAGGACGAGGTGATGGGAGAGGGAAGTGTAACAGAAACAGTCAGACACTTGACAGCAGCACCCTGAGACTCCAGTCTTGCAACAAACAGCTGGTGCATAATAAATTCATGATATGCATATTTTATACTGTTTTCATGAGAGACTCACATATGGCCATACCCGCTGCTGGCAAGACTGGAGAAAGAACACGAATTTCACACCGAGGGTTCCTCTGACAACAGATTATAAGAAATAACCACTAGCCAAATATTAGCCCTCAACAAGACAGACAAATTACATGTGATACTTTTTATTGGACTAACAATAAAAGACCCGTAAAAGGTTACCAGAGCTCTGCTTCATATCTCAGAGATTATGATTAATTACAGACTTCAAGCCTTTGTACCAAGAGATTAGAGCCTTTTGCCCTTAGGAGGAAAAAAGATGAATTGTAATTTCTTCTTACGACACTCCTCCCACCTTCTGCTGTGGAAGTGGTACAAAAAGACTGTAATACTTGTCTTCCTCCATTTCCCTCTTTGTCTTAACTGCCCAGGAAAAAGTACCAATGGTTTGAACTACAGAGCTGTGATTTCCAGTTCTGCAGCGCCAGTTGATTTGGCAGATCAGGCTGCAAAACTAATGCATTTGAGATGTTTATCCTGGGTCCCCAGGGGTCAGGAACACACATCCCTCTGTGTCTGAGAAAGGCTACTGATTCAGAAGCTGAGCCTGCTGCTGCATGTGCTCATGTATGTCAGGAATAGGACTGTTAGGTCAAGGGCGTAAAAATAATATGACATAAGAGAGACAGGTCAGGGAAATGGCCTGAGACCACTGATCCAGAAGGACGGAGAAGATAATCCGTTCCTACGTGCATCTCCTTTGAGCAACATCCACCAGCGTGCCTGGACTGTGTAAGAGGTGAGGTTCATCTCTGGTCACTATGTCACTGTTTTACCGCCACTTCTTGTTACCAACAGAACATAGAAGTCATAAACCAGCACAGGGATGAGGCCATTCGAATTACAGCAAAGGCTGTAATTTGGTCATTAGGTCAGATAGGTCCCTAAATGGCCTTGGAATAGAGGGAGTTTTTGTCATTCTCCTTCTAGGCACGAGGCTGGTCCTAAGCCAGCCATCAAGCCCCCAGGGTGGGAGAAGGCTAGAGGAAGAAGAAACAATATGAAAAATAGGTCACTGATTATGGGGGACAAACAGTGAAAAAAGTGCAGGGGTGTGAGAATGAAGGATTTGAAAATGGCTTGAGGGGGCACTGGAGGGGACACGGAGCATGGCACCCAGTGAGAAGGCACCTCAATGAACATTTATCCCTCCTCAGGTACAGGAATAGAAAAACAAAACAAGGCTGCAAGATCCTAATGTGAATCCTCCCTCACTTTCCATGTGGCCTCAGCGGACAGATATCTCTGTTGCCACCTGCCAAGAGCTTTGAGATGTCCTCCCAGAGAGGGCCATCAGATAATGGGGGCCCTTGGAAGCCTGAAAGACACACCAGCCAGCACTGGTGTATCAGTATCCCATGGAACATGGGACTTCACATCCTATACGGTCACATCCTCTTATACTTCTAAAAAGCATAGGAGGCTCAGGCGCCGATACTTCTTTGAAGCAGCAGGTGCTTGCACATGTGGAGATACCCACATGGCTCCTCTGTCACTGGATGTGCTCAACACACGAAGGATGGAGAGCTGTTCTGCCCATGTGCTTTACTGGTCCAGAACTGGGGAGGTCCCCAGTGCCTCGGGTCCAGGCGGCTCTGCTCCCCTCAGCAGCAGGATGTGTTGCTGCCAGTAATGAGCCACAGCAAGCAGAGACGGAATCAGGCAACTGCCTCTCCTTTCCCTTCCTAGGCACTCCCTTGACCCAGCAAATGCATTCCTAGTGCCATTTGTCCCTTTCCCGACCCCTCTCTGTCCAGCGCTGCTTTGTTGCTTTCTCCTTTTGGGATTTTTTCAACCTTTTGGCAGTGGGTCTGTCTGATTGTCTGATTACAGGAGGACCAACTCACCCGTGTGCTTTTGTTTGCTACTGCTTGACATCCCAGCGCTCAGGATGAGTAGGTCCCAAGCTCAGTTCTTTGCATGCATAAGAACAGGCCAGCAAGTGCGGGAACTGCCTGTGCTCATTCATGCTCCATGCAGCCCTTTGCTGAACAGGCTGTTTTTCATCCATTTCTAGGGCATTGTGTGGGGATATTCTCCCAAGAAAAGGCAGCGATATAAACACCAGCTGAGGTCACAGAAGATGCACAGACAGTGATTTTGTCATGAAGAATTTATTTTTCCCTGTTGGAAGGGGGAAAGGAATTCCTTATACTAAGAGGCAGAGACATTGAAATGAGCATCATCACCTACAAGAGAGCAGCTTTTACGGGCTGTGAGGGAAGTACAGAAGTGCAGATCTTTCAGGAAAGGCAGTTATTTAAGGCTCTGATCCTAAAGAGCATCCACTGGCAGGGAAGCCCTTAAGAACAGGCTTAGCTTTCCTTCTTATCCTTGAACTTCAGTACAGGCTTACACACTATCTTCAACCAAGCACAGGATGTTTTAGCAAGAACTATCTAATTGGGTTGTTTCCAGCGAGTCTTAGCCTGCAGCTCTCCTACTCCATACATGCCAGAACAGACAATTTCAGATGAAGGGGTATGACCCAAGGTTTTTAAAACTTGGGCCAGTGAATCATTATCCTCTTATAAGAACAGGAGTGGAAAATAACAGAATATAGCTGTAGCGGGGAGAGGTTGTTTATGATCAGACATTATAACCTGCAGCTATCTCAAAGAACCATAGAATCATAGAATGGTTTGGGTTGGAAGGGACCTTAAAGACCATCCAGTTCCACCCCCCTGCCCTGGGCAGGGACTCCTCCCACCAGCCCAGGTTGCTCCAAGCCCCGTCCAACCTGGCCTTGAACACCTCCAGGGATGGGGCAGCCACAGCTTCCCGGGGCAACCTGCGCCCGTGCCACACCACCCTCACACTACAGAGTTTCTTCCTAATATCTAATCTAAATCTCCCCTCTTCCAGTTTAAAGCCATTCCCCCTCATCCCATCACTACATGCCCTTGTAAAAAGTCCCTCCCCAGCTCTCCTGGAGCCCCTTTAGGGACTGAAAGGCTGCAATAAGGTCTCCCCTTTGTCTTCTCTTCTCCAGGGTGAACCCCCCCAACTCTCCCAGCCTGTCCTCCCAGCAGAGGAGCTCCAGCCCTCGCAGCATCTCCATGCCCTCCTCTGAACCTGCCGACTTAAAAAAGTGGATTTTTTTTATATTGTAAGGTTTTGGTAGGAGAAGCCATCCTTTAGTTCTGTGTATACAATACTCAATGGAAGAGAAAGAGGTCACTCACTGTTGTACTACACAAATCGAGCTTTTATTAAATGAGGAAAAAAAAAAAAGAGACTCCAGAGATCTCCCCCACTTCTTTAACCCAAACTCAGAGTTGCTTTGTTACAGATTAACTCAGAGCAAAATTGAAGGCAACGGTGGTGTCATTGGTGGGTTGCGTTACTGACATTGATGATCCCACTACGCAAGCACGAGGTGAATGTGAGCTGCTTTTCATGCAGCTGGAAAAAAAAAAACAGGAGTAAGAATAAATGTGGCCTTTTCATCTTAAATATTTTTATAGTATACACTATAAAAACGTTGAAAGTATTGGCATGTATTATATAAAATATATAGATGTTTCTGTATCAAATATAAAAATCATAGCATACACTAGGAGGTAGTGTTACAATACTAATATACTGGGGGGATTTTTTCTAATTCAGCACATATATTAAAGGGAAACCAGGTCAACAAAACTGGTAACTTTGGGTTGGTTTTAGGGATTGCTCCCACGTAACCCTGCCTTGAAAGCACTGCCACAGAGAGAGCTCCCTGGGCTCCCGGGCCTGTGAGGAGCGCTCCGACCCCAGGGCTGTGCCCGGGCTGACGGTGGGTGACGGCACACGGCCTGCAGACACGCTGCCAGGCCGCC
>NW_009648638.1:1314082-1326023 GCF_000708025.1 Charadrius vociferus
TGCTCGGGGCCCGCCCCCCCGCCCCCCGCCGCGACAGGGACGGGTACAGCTACAGTAGTCGCAGTGAGTACGGGCCCGTCTTCCTGCGGGGTTTCCGGGCTGCTGCGGGCGAGGGGCAGGAGGCGAGGGGAGGCGGCAAGTCGTGATGGAGGGGACGGGACCGAGTCCCCTGGGGCTTTGGGGGGCGGGTTGGTGGGGGATGCGGGGGTGTCGCTGTCCCTGGGAGCGGGGGATGCCTGGCGCATCGCTGGGAGCAGGCCGTCTGCTGCCTTGGTGCTGCAGGCCTTTTTCCTGGCACCGGCGTTGCGCTCGGGTATCCCCTGAGAAACTTAGGAGGGGCAAATACGTGAAGCAGTTCTGGCCGCAAAATTGTGGCCTTCTAGAAAGGGTTTCTTGTTAATTAGAAACGGTATGCTCTGCTAATTTAAGGGCTCCGGTGTTCTTGGGAGCATTTTGATGAAACAGTGGTGTTGCATCACTGATGTTAATGAATAAATACCGTTGCATAATTGGGGTAGAAGCACTCAGCTGTGAACTTTCATGTGAATGTTTCAGTTGAATATATGGAAGGGGTGGGGGGAGGTTTTCAAGCAGGAATCTGTTGTACTAAGTGGGGGATAAATATTTCTATGTTCAGCTAACTCGTATAGTTTCTTGAGCTGAGCTATATAGAACTTAAGTGGCCTAGTACTGTAATTAAAAGTACTAAGGTTCATCTTTTAGTATTCTCTTGAAGCTTGGTGTTTGGGGGGGCGGGTATCTGTCTTTTTGAAAAGAATCAAATGTATGTTGTTTAAAATTGTTGCATGTTCAATTCAAACTTTTTAACAAGTCCTTGATGTTTCAATTTAAAAGTGACCAGTGGGGCTGAGGCTGTGTCCACTGAGGCTAAGATGACTGCCTTTCCTGATTGGCCATGGCTTTTCCATACATTGTGTGACCCTTGCCCTATGACCCTTTGGCTGACCTTACCGGAAGCCATGACGACAGCAGCCTTTTGCCATTAGACGCAGGGTGATGGTGAGGATTCCAAGGGTTAGACAAAACTGGTTAAACTGAACTAGGTGACTGTTACCTTGCGTGTTTTGTGGCCAAACCACCACCAAAAACCTCATACTGTGATGTAAGTACTTAGTGTAACTAGTAAACGTTTTTGTAAAATGTAGAAATGCATGTAATCAGTTAAGTTTTATATTTTACAATGTTCTGTAAAATAAAACTTAGCAAGGTGAATCTAATAAGGAGCAGTCACTCTCTAACAGATCTTAGGAGCACAGACTTGTAGGATTTTAGTCTGTTTGATTTGCCATTAATATAGATTATGGCAAAATTGCAAAGTTTATTGGAGGCTTAGAGAAATAAAGTCCTACTCCAGTAAATATAACTGTTTAACTAACTTTTTCAGAACATTTAGTTTTTGTCATGCTAGGAGACCATCTAACTTTATTTCTTTGTACAATAAAGGTGGGGGTGGTGGCGGCTATAGCAGTCGGAGACAATCTGGAAGAGATAAATACGGACCGCCTGTTCGTACAGAGTACAGACTGATTGTTGAAAACCTTTCCAGTCGCTGTAGTTGGCAGGATTTGAAAGTATGTATTAATGTTCTACCGCAGAGCCTGTTGTGACTAGCGGGAAGCAACAACTTCCTTTAATATCAATGTTCATTTTGATTTAGATAGAAGTAATTGAGAAGTATTTGTGCATGAATGTTTACACACAATTAATGCTACTTTTGCTCAGACTTGTCTTAAGCATTCTTGCAGAGCGTAAGCCTTGTGGAATGGTTACGTTATTCTTCATCTACTCCCTCAAGGATTTCATGAGGCAAGCTGGTGAGGTAACTTATGCAGATGCTCATAAAGAACGTACGAATGAAGGAGTGATTGAGTTCCGATCTTACTCGGACATGAAGCGTGCCCTGGACAAACTGGATGGCACAGAGATAAACGGCAGGAAGATCAGGCTGGTTGAAGACAAGCCACGGTCGAGCCACAGGCGATCTTACTCTGGCAGCAGGTCAAGGTAACTCTCAGGATGCATCCTTCTCTGCGTCAAGACTACTTAGACTAAGGACGGGTGTACGTAGCCCTGCCTGCAATGCTTACCTTCAGTTGATGTTTTAGGAATAGGAGGGTGTGTGGTAATGTAGAAGACATTCTTTTATGTCATACAGTAAAACCAGGTTTGAGAGTTTTTCACATGTGAGACATCCAATGTAATTCATTGACAGTATATTGAATCTAGGTGGGTTGATGGTACATCTTGATGTGGCCATACTTGTTTTTGAGAACTTTAGCAGCTTTTCTCTGTTAGACAGCATAGCAGGGCACATCAGACAAAGAATAAGGGACAAACTACACTTCAAATGTTTCTAGGTCACGATCTAGAAGACGGTCTAGAAGCAGAAGTCGTAGAAGTAGGAGCAGCCGCAGCAGGTCCCGTAGTGTCTCCAAAAGCCGCTCACGGTAAGTGATACATTGTTTTCTGTTAGTCCAGGAATTGCTACTTACTAATTGATAGATATTTGCAGCTGCTGTAAGTACACTTCAGCTCATGCGGAATAAACTCTGTCTCTTTTTGAAAGATCTAAATCCAGGTCACGAAGCAAAGACCGCTCACGTTCCAGATCTAAAAGCAGGAAGTCTAGATCAAAGAGCAAATCGAAACCCAAGTCTGACAGGGGTTCACGCTCGCACAGCAGATCCAAGGAGAAGTCGGAGAAGTCTCGGTCCAGATCCAGGTCCAGGTCTCGATCTCCCAAAGAAAATGGTAAAGGAGATGCTAAGTCTAAGTCCAGGTCACGGAGCAGGTCTCGTTCCAATTCTCCGCAGCAGCAGCCATCTGCCAAGGCTCGTTCAGAGTCACCACCCAAAAGAGCTGCATCGAGGTCCCGCTCCAGATCTCGTTCAAAATCTCGCTCACGATCAAGATCTAGTTCAAGAGATTAAGACTAGAACTCTCCTCTTACATTGCACACTATTACGGAACATTTTCCTACTTGTCAGGCCATTAGTGTTATGTTAGTACTTCAGAAGTTGGTTTTTTCTCTTGCAGGAGTGAATGGCCTAAGAACTAAGGCATGAGGGTTTAATTTGTATCCCAAATTTGAAAATACAAGATTGGGATGGTGGTACAAAGCAGGAAAAGTCCCCCTTTTGTAGAAATTCAGCTAAAAGTTTGATTTTATAGCATTTCCGCAGGAGTAACTTAACTACTCTTAAGTGCAAAGTGGTTTTTATATTAAAAATAAATTGAATATAAACAGGCTTAAATCTGGGCTTTTTTGAAAGTATCATTTTTTTTCCTGTTTTTTTTTTTTTCATGGTTTTAGAACTATGGATATCATTAGCTTCATAGGTTACAGCTTGCTACCAAAGGCAGGATTGCCTTGCAGGGCAGGTCAGATAATTCTCTGGTTTCTCTTAATTTGTGGAAGCAGGCTGCAAACAATATAAACCAGTAACAATACTAGGAAGATTTTTAGACCAGCAATAAACTCAAGTTGGAGCGTTTGTGTTGTATCTTAACTTGCCAAAAGAACATTCCCCCCCATACTGTGACTGTATTAAAGGTAATAAAGGTACTCTGGAACCTGTATTATACAGTATTGCTGAAAAATCCTACGTTTCAAACTTGAAAGAATGAAAGCTTTCTGACGTTTGTTTTTGGTTGGTTTTTTTTTGCTTGAATATCAAGTGTCACTCCGTTGTCAGACACTAAAGTGTCTCTTGGATGTGGTCCAAGTCACTAGTATGTTGTATGGTTTGTCAGCCTCTAAATACCTATTGGATATGAAAACTAGGTAAATAAAACTTGTCTTCCCTCCTTTTTGACTCACTTATGTTAACATTTTGCTTCAGACTAGGAGAACTATAATCCTATTGTGTGTAAGTCTGACCTTTATTGGAAATGTAATCTCTTTGAGCTAGAGTTCTAGTCTTAACAAAGGCTTTGCTAAACCACAGTTGCCAATTCACTTAAATTGTGGAATAGGACTCATCCCAAAAATTCCCCTTTATAGCTAAATTGATTTTTTGTAACATGCAATAGCAAACATTAGAACTGCCTTGTACTCTTTATACAATGTGTAGTTTGACTTGTATAAAATTAAATTGGTGACTCAGACTCTTGTGTTTATTGCGGTGTAATGGGATTGGGTTTCTGCCTCTTGTGCTGGGGAAATTGCAATTTATCCTACTTACTTATACTGTCTTTTGCTGGAATAACCTCTTTGTTTTAGTAAGAGACTTGGGAGCTCTTGAAATGGCGTGACTGGATGTGGAAGCAGCACCTCTGGTCAGAACTTCATACGTGTTCAGGTGCAGGTTCAGGTCAGGCACAAGGAGCGTATCAAGTGCATCTTCAAATGCGACTTCATGCCAACATTTCTTTCCTGGAATTGCTTTATGATCTAAACATTTCTCTTAAATTAATATTTGATTTCTTGCCGTTTCCTCATCATATCTAGCTTGAGCTTTTGCCTGTTGCATGCAAGTAGCCGTGCTCGTACAGGAAGGGATCCCAGGAGGCGTGAAGCTGGTTTTGCCTGATAAGCTTGCGTTCCTAACGGAACCTGAGTGGAAGTGATTACATGGCTTGTGTTGCTGTAAGATCAGGTTACTGTTGCTTTTGGATTGTACACTTTTCCATGCTGTTTCTCTGCCGAGTGTGGAAAAGCAGCTGTATTTGAGCTGCCAAGCTAGGTTTCCCCATGATTGTCTGTATAACTGTGGAATCTTACAGATATTTCTGGCATGACTAAATCCACCCTTCTCTGCACCTGGAATGAGGTGAGGCCTGTGTTTAGTTTGTGATAAGTAATTTTCTTAAAAAAAATGAAGCTGTTTTAGTTAAGGTGCATTTAAGTATAATGACTAGAACGATTGTATGCTGTAGGTCTGATCACTGCAGGCCGTACCTTCTGTGCGTTGGATTGCAAATGTGGGGGGAGTACTGCGCACTTCCTGCACAAGTCAGACTATGCAACGATAGTTTAATGCAGTTTTACAGCCCTAAGCTCCACTTGCGGAAAGAATCGCCTCTCTCAAACTTGACACAAAAGCATTATGCCCCCTTGATTTTCTTGATCATGGAGTAGGTCAGTTTTTGGAGAACTGCTCCTCTTTGATGAGCCTCCAGGGGGCTTCAGTGAGATATATCACACTTCTCAAAACAAGAATTGAGCTCACAGCTCAGTTGATTAAAAGGTATATATGCATATTTTCAGTGTCTCCGTGTGTCTTTGGAGTAATAAACCAAGATATTAACAATGACTATTTTGCACATGCTTGTACATACTTGTAACGGCTGGTTTCTAAAACCAGTTTCCAGTACCAGCATGAGAATGTGTTGGCCTTACAGTAGCCATTAGCACACCAGTATTGTTTAATGATGTATGGCAATGGCTTTCACCTACTATATTCACTTTCTGACATGAGGTTGTTACGACAATGGTTATGTTTGAAGTCATCTTTATTCCTGAATTAACTTACAGCAAGGGCCTAGATTGGATTTAACCAGCTTGCCTGTAACTCCTTTAAATATGGAAGATTTCTTTTTGTGTTGCTGCCGCCACATGCGATGACTCCCTTGGCTGCTCTGCAAAAGGGAAATGCCCCTTTACGGTGCAAATGAAGCAGGAATTCCTTGGCACGGCTTGGATCCTTCTGTTTTTTTTCCCTCTGGAAAGCTAGTAGGATTGCAGTAGTGCCAGATAGAGAGCCACTGCAGTGAAGTGCAAGGCTTGCGATAACTTTAAAGAACCCACCAACAAAACCCAAACACTGTAATCCCTCTGCCTCTGTCAGCGCTTTTTTTGTAGGAGTGGAAGACACTTGGTCTGGTGCATATCTGTGATCATGAGTGGGATTATTTCCAAGATGTGTTGTAGGTGTTAGAAAAGCGTGGCTTGGATATGTGTCTTAAACTTCACAGAAGAGTAAAAGATGGCAGAGGACTTGCATACGTGCTGCGCTTTGCGGCTGTTGCATGTGCTCTGCATTGGCCTGCAGCAGTAGCAATAGTCGATGGCAAAACCACCTGGCATTGCTCGTATCTCAGTTTTTGACCTAAGGGTGGAGCCATCTTCAGGGATGTGCTTTAGTATTAAGCCTCTGGACTTTTTTTTTTTTTTTCTCCCTGCATTTGGTATAAGCAATATAAATTTGTTCTTAAAAAGACAAAAGTGAAACATGCCTTCTCATCAACTGTGGAGTGCAGGATTAACTTAAAACGTGAGTGTCCTATAGCAAGTTGTGAAGGAGAAATCAACACTACCATTAAAAAAATAGTGAAACTTAGAATCATAACTGTGTTTGGAGTCTATTCAGAGCTTTTTCCTGTATTTAAAAAAGCATCACTCCCTGTATTTTGGTGTTTGACATAAATGCAAGTTCCGTCCTTAAATCCATGATTCGTGTGGTGTAAAATACCTGCTTTGAAGTTAGATGTGTGTCCCACTTAAACCCTGGCAGACAGTTGGAAAGTGTTTGTCCCTTGCGTAGGTGGTGAGTCAGTGCTTTTTGTGAAGCCACTTGTAGCCTTGGAAGCGAATCGAACTCTTCCTTGCGCCATTTCCCTCGGACAGCAGTGACGCTGGCTATCACACACAAATGGGGAAATCTGGAATTAAACAAAGTTCATTTTTGCTCAGAGTTTCTGAGTGACCCATCATTTACATGCATTGAACTTGGTCTCTGTCACTGCCCATGTCAGCAGGTCATAAAAGAGAATTCTTTTTTCCCACCTCAAAAAGGTGTTTTCTTCCATACTTTGGCTTCTAGCTTGGTGCTTTGATAGAGAAGAGGACAAATCCCTAATGCATCTGGTCTGGTGAGGAAGCAAGCTGCAAAATGTGATTATTCCTGACCTGGGTGACTGACTCCAGTCCTGAAGCCTGACATGGGCTGTGCTTTAGGGGACTACGGGAACCACCTAGCTGGCAATGAAGGCAACTTGGTTGTCTGCAAAGCCAGCGAAGGGGACAGCTGAAGAGAGGTGTTACCTCCTCGTTGATGCTGAGGCCCAGAAAGGCTTACCTTGGCCACAACGTGGGATTTTCAGAAGCTGATGCTACTATTCCAGTCCATGCAAGTGGTTCTGCTTCAGCGAGCCCCTGTGCCATCAGCGTGCTTTAACAGGCAGCCATATAGGTCTGTTTCATGCCAAGTGGTCAGAAATCGTTTAAAAAAGATGGACTAAGAACACGCTTTAAAATGTGCTGTCACAAGACGTACCCTTTGAAACGGCCGTTGCCATGACCTCACTAAGAGGAAAGGGGTACGGTGTGTTGGCTTGCTATAAGCAAGAGCACAACTTTTGTGTTGGATGTACACCAAAATAAGTACCTCACCTAACAATACTGCTACGCGTACAGTGAAACTGTAATGGCTAGAATAGGTGACACTCCTTTTGCCTGCTACAACATTTCTACCTCTCAATGCTGCAGTTTTAGACTCCATTTACAATTGGGAGATTACTCTGTCCCAAACAAGACTCTAGCTGTCTGTGCGTGAGCGATGTGGAGGGGCATTTAAAGTAGGATTGTTGGATTTATTATTCACACCTGGAATGGCTCGAACTGTCCAGTTCCTGCTCACGTCTCGTTCAGGCCGGCATTGTAACATTCACCGAGCAATTACGTAAGTCAAAGAGCAAGAGCTGGGAAAGCAGGAATTCAGCTCAGGAGCCTGGAAATCCTGGAAATTTGGCTGAGCTCATGTTCGGTGTGCCCCCGAGAGATGATGCAAAATGCTGTGATCATTTGAAAGATGCATAGTTCTAATGTTGATAAGACGGTGAAGTTCCAGCGACACAATTAGCAGATCTTTGCTGTGTTTCTCATGCGCTTTGTGATGTCTGTTTAATGTGAATAGGAATGCATTACCTGAAAAGGTGAAAAGCAAAACATACAGGAACATTGCTTTGCGTAGTGGCAGCTATTAACAGTTCGAGAATTTTAACTACCTGTTCATGGGATCATAACGGCATCTGTTAACGTTGTCATCAGCCCTTTTCCACTGTGTTGAGTTTTGAGGTTAGGTGGGAAGAATCAAATAGCGGAACGTGGGCTCTTAACTCTCACAGCTTCTTCACGCATTATTATTTTTGCTAAATGTGTATGTAGATGTCAGAGTGAAAGTTTTGGTTGTTTCGTAATCCAATAAAAAATTGAAATAAACTGATCTGAATTGGCTCATAAACTACCCTTTTAGCTACATCTGTCAATAATGTGTCTAAGTAGGTTGGATGAATGTAGGTGTGGTCCTATATGAGAAGGAGCAGATCACAGGAGTTGGAGTGACCCATACCACTGAAAAAGTAGTGGCAGTAGGAAGATGTCTGCAGGTAACACATGCTTTGGGATGTACCTCGTAACAATTCATACTAATACTCGTTTTGGATGTGATTCTGGGTGATTCTCCAACTCAAGGGCATCCTCTCCCTCTGGTTCACCGGAATTGACTTCTGCAGGGTCCTCTAATTTAGAATAGGTCAAATATTCATTTTTAAAAATTAGTAATTTTACTCATTTTCAAAGCAAAAGCTTAAGCCTTGCTCCAACGTTTTGCCTTTGGGGAAGAACTGAGCACAGTGATTACAGTCCAAAATACTGCAAATAGTGGAGGGAAAGCTCTGTGGGTGACACCAGGGTTGGAGGCGACTGGAAGATGCTGCCTGTGCACTCTTGTGGATGGAGTCGTGGGCAGAATTAACTGGGCAAATTTATTACCGGTGTGTGCAGCTCCTGGAACAGGATTATCCTGGAAATGTGAACGAGAAAAGTTAGTGCCATTAAGTCAGTAAGTGTAAATGGATCACATCTCATCTGCATGCTATAATCACAAGGTGCAGGTGCACCCAGTCGAAGAGCGAGGTTTCTCCTAGAAATGGGTGAGGTGCAAAAAGCTTTCCCTTGCACAGCGTTTGTGTTCCTTGTTCCGCTCAGTGTTGGCGTCCTGGCTCAGCACCAACAGGAGAGGAAAATAATACAGCCAATAGTCTCTCATGATGCCAGTGGCGCAACAGTGATGCTGTACAATTAACTGGGGGGTGATGGTGGGGTGCAACAACTGCCCTGGGGTGGCATCCCCTGTTTTGCTCAGCACTCTGGTACGGGCGCGCCGCTCAGCCTGGAGTGAGCGCTGACAGTAACTGGGGAGACAGGAGAAAACATTTTGGAAGAGCTTCTCCATTTACCTCATCTGGGTCTATTTGCTGACAATTAAAAATCATTGCTCTGTGAGCCGAAAGTGTAATCCACCATTTGCCATAATTTAGGCGTCCCCTATGTACGTTTGACAATCCAGAGCAGAATTGTTTTGTAGTTCCCCATAATCAAAAGCATGGAACTGTGGCGCAGAATTGCAGTGATTTGCCCAGTGGGAATAAAACCCATGGATGCCCATTTGTATTCCAAACTTACTCCTGTTGCTTTCTGTTTTTAAGGTCCCCATCAGGCTTTGGGGTCAAATGCGTACGGGATGCGAATGTGGGTGAGGACAGGAGTGGCAGGCACAGCCCCCCGCAGATGCCGTCATGCTGTGAACAGCACAATGTGTGGGGAGGGATGCCGGCCCAACACATCCCACAGCACCACTTGATAAGCACAGCCCTGCAGCAGCCTGCACTAGTTGGGTCTGGTGGTATTAATGCCCCAGCCGAGACCGATAAGCCATGTCAGAATAAATTAAATAAAAGCATTACTAAGAGCTAAGTTTAATTAAGAAGTTCATAGAATCATAGAATATCTCAAGTTGGAAGGGACCCATAATGATAATCAAGTCCAACGCCCTGCTCCTCGCAGGACTATCTAAAACCAAACCTAAGAGCCATCATCCTGATGCTCCTTGAACTCTGACAGGCTTCGCGCCGCTCCCCGGGGAGCCTGTTCCAGGCACCCACCACCCTCTCAGTGAAGAACCTTTTCCTCATGTCCAATCTGAGCTTCCCCTGAGACAGCTTCAGTCCATTTCCTCCTGTCCCGTCGCTGGTCACCAGAGAGAGGAGATCAGCACTCCCCCTCCGCTGCCCCCCTCGAGGAAGGTGCAGACTGCCATGAGGGCGCCCCTCAGCCTTCTTTTCTCCAAGCTGAGCACCCCAAGCGACCTCAGCCGCTCCTCCTGAGTCTCTGCCCTGGAGACCTTCCTCCGTCTGGGTCTCCCTCCTCTGGACACACTCCGATGTCTGATGCCCTTCTGTTGAGGTGCCCAAACTGCCCACGGTGCTCGAGGTGGGGCCGCACCAGTGCAGTGCAGAGTGGGACAGTCACCTCCCTCGACGGCTCACGATGCTGTGCCTGATGCACCCCAGGGTATGGCTGGCCCTTTGGGCTACCAGGGCACAAGGTTGACTCCTATTCAACTTGCCATCAACCCAACCCCCCCAGCTCTTTCCATGGGGCTGCTCTCCAGCCTCTCGTCCCCCAGTTTGTAAGTAAAAGTTAAGATGCTTTACAGTAGAGGTCGCAAAAATGGAAGTTGAGGCACAAGAGGGAGAAACGGTCTGGTGTTAAATCAGCCAGAGGGCTCCCTGGGAAGCCAGGGATGTCTCTTTTCACCCAAAGAAGCTGTTTCCCAGGAATTCCTCATTTTGAATTCACCTTTTTTTTTTTTTTTTTCCTATGTCAAGCATAGCCAGGAACAGGGAACCAGTGGGAGAAGGTAAATGCTGAGTTGCCCTTCAAGTGACAGAGTTTCACTCTGTTCCTGATTTGAATCTATTTGAACCTCCACTGCAGCATAAAGGGATTTATATGGGAAGACCTTTTTTCTATACTGTGCCACTGAAGGTTTGTTTGAAAAGGGGGAAGACGGCAGTAGCTGCGAAGGAAATACCTGTGACTTCCTGATTTTCAGGATCTAATTGCTTCATCAGAGTCTTTGACTTCAACTTTTTTCACGAGTTAAAAATGTTGGAGTACAAAACTCAAGGTGACAAAAAACTGGCAGATACTTACACTAGAAACACAGAGCTTGTTCCTGCACTCCCCGAAAGCAAGTGGGACCAGCCCTCGTGCTGGGCTGGCTGCGGCAGGGGCTGGCTGCAGGGTGTGCAGCCACCCGCCTCTCCCCGGCCATCCAACACCCACCAAGGGCTGTTCCCAGCAGCTTTTTGTGCACTTTAGTCCTTGTGCTTCCAGTCTTGGCTCCTTCCACTCCCACCTTCCGCGAGTCAGTGGGACAGATGTTGTGTAAGTGTCTAAAAGACATACTTCTTGTGAGGCCATCAAATACCAACAGGTGGGCAGGTAAGCTGCCCTGGCTTTTGTACAAGAGCAAGTCCTGCGTTTCCTCCAGAGAAAGAGTTCGAGCGGTCCTTTCACTTCCCAACACTCCTAAGTATGTTGTGTTCACGTTCTCCCATTATTCTTTGAGCCTGCGGTATGAGTGATGATGATGAGGAGAGGTTTCTCCATCTTCACCGGGGCAGCCCATGCCTCTCCTGGTCGGAGAAGGCCCAGGGAGCTGGTTTGGGCTCCAAGGGAGCTGGTTTGGGGTCCGGGGTGCCGTTTTGGGGCTGCTGAGGAGGACACAGTGCCATCAGTGTTGCAGTCTGACTGCTCTCGAGCGGGGTTAGGTTAACACCAGTGACTTTAGAGAAAAAGCAGCTTCTGGCTTTCAGGCCCCCTGTCCTGTCCCATCCCTGTCCCATCTAACCCAAGAGAGAAGAAAAACAGTGGAAAACGGTGTTTCAGCCACCTGGCAGCCCCGGTGCGGAGGGGGGATGCTGGCACCCCCCAGCTCAGGGTGCCTGGTGCCACCCGGGGTCCCCAGCACGGTGGGGACAAACGGGCTGGAGGAGCGGGGTGGGGGGCGGCCCCGGGGGTGGGGGTGGTACGGGGGTTCCGCGGCGTTGCCATGGCGACCCCCCCATCGCCATCGCCATCGCCGTCCCCGCCAGGCAGCTCCCCCAAATCCTGCGGCGGGGGGGCGCACAC
>NW_009648638.1:1326803-1331238 GCF_000708025.1 Charadrius vociferus
GCATATCTTCTTTGGATAAGTTCTGTACTGGTGTGGCTGCTGGTCCCACCAGGCGGACTGGTCCTGGCTGGGTGTGCGTGGCGTGAGGCGGCGCTCAGGCCTGACCCAGCGGTGTCCAGCGGAGACCTGGAATGGGACTGTTCGCCCATGGCTTTCCCGAGGGATCCTCTCTGGGAGACACAGAAGTTGGAGGCCCCTTCCAGGGTGGACACTTGACTATGTTCCTTGTGGTGTTTCTCAAACACCGCGTGAGCACGTGCTGTCCCACAGCCTGAAGATGACACCGCTGCAGTCCTTGCAAGGGTCCTGCAGCAGGGAGGGCTGCAGTCCAGCCTGGCGGGACACAGGACACACAGCCCAGGCTACCGAGAGGATGCTCCACATGGTCTAGAACAGGTTCTGGATTTATTTCTTCGTTAGAAGATAAAAGACTGGGAATTTTGAAGTATTTCGAGATCGTGTATCAATCCTCTTTGGATGTTTCTGCCTGCTTATAAGTGTAACTTGTACTTGTGGAAAAATCTGTGTTATGCCCTAACTCTGTGCGGGGCTGGTGCTGCAGCACGGCTGGTGCTCAGCAGGCAGTGGCTTACGGCAGCAGAGTGGGAGGTGGGGTGTGGGTGTCCCCTTTGTGCCTCTCTCAGCGGTGGCAGGGGGTCTGCGCCCAGTCGGAGCTGCCCAGGCTTCAGGCTGCCTTCTGGCCTCGGCATTGAGCTTGGATGGTGTCACTTTGAGCCATTTGGGGTGGCACACAGATCACTGGTAACTGCCCGTTCTCCCCATCTGTGGGTCTGAGCAGATCCACAAGCCCAAGACCTAGTCCCAGTGGCAGTGACGCTCCTGGGGAGGGCAGGTGACACCCAGCCCAAGTGTCTCTGCTTTGATAGCTGCGTTTGAACCTAAAGCTGAAGGCAGCTTGCTGCTCTCTTGTCCTTCTCCCTCCAATCTCTCTCTTCATAGAATTTATTCACTATTTTGAAATGTGCAACAAGAACAGCCTCTTACTGCAACGGAAAGGTGTTTCATCCTGGTTTGAGATGTTAATAAATACCACGGTCCATTCCAAACCACCGCACACTGCAGCAGAACCTAGGAGGACTTTGTGGCCCCTGGTTTATTCCAGAGGAGGCATTGCCTCCTGGGTTTAAAGCACAGTCAGATTTGGAAGGGAAGAGGTGTGTGTGTTTGCCTTTCTCTGCTGGGCCACCTGCATGCGCAGAGGGTGTTCCTGAGTGTGCTGCTCTGTGTATATGGAGCAAATACTTTCTGTTGTGCCGTTAGCCTGCCCTGGGCAATGCCAGAAGACAGCGGAAGATCCAAGAGAGCAGCTCCCAGCCCATCATGTCTCTGCAGTGCTCTGGTGTACCACTTCCAGTTTTAGCATGATCCCAGCTGCTGCTTCTTCTTAACGGCTCAATTTTGCTACTGGAGGTAATTAATAATCCATACCTTAACTATCGATAGGGATGGGGAAGTTCTCTGTTACGGCTGATGATATTCCTGAAAAAAATTATTCACAGAATCACAGGCTGGTGGAGGTTGGAGGTACCTCCGGAGGTCACCTTGCCCAGCCCCCTGCTCCACCAGGGCCACCCATAGCCACTGCCCAACACTCTGTCCAGGCGGCTTTTGAGTATCTCCACAGATGGAGACTCCACCACCCCCCTGGGCACCCTGTGCCGGTTCTCGGTCACCCTCACAGTGGAAAAGTGTTTCTGATGTTCAGAGGGACCCTCCTGTGTTCCAGTTTGTCTCTCTGGTCCTGTCCCTGGGCACCACTGGGAAGAGCCCGGCTCTGTCCTCTCTGCACTCTCCCTTCAGGTATCGATATACATTGATGAGGTCCCCCAGAGCCATCTCTTCTCCAGGCTGAGCAGTGCCAGCTCTCTCAGCCTTTCCTCAGAGGAGAGGCTCAAGTCCCTTCACCATCTTCATGGCCCTTTAATGGACTCTTTCCAGTACGTCCATGTCTCTTTTGTACCGTGGAGCCCAGAACTGGACACAGTACTTCAGGTGTGGCCTCACCAGTGTTAAGTAGAGGGGAGGAGTCACCTCCCTCAACCTGCTGACAAAAATGTGAGATGCCTAACGTGATTCAGCAAGAGTGACCTGAGTTTCAGAAGTAGAACTACATTCTAGTAAATTCTGCTTTATTTTTCATTCATGTTCAAAAAACAGATGAAGTAGATATTACCAGCTAACTAAATCTGTAAATTTAGTCTAGCATTTCACGTGGTCATCTTCAGAGCAGAACAATAATGACCAATAATGACGGTGAAGGGACTTGAGCCTCTCCTCTGAGGAAAGGCTGAGAGATCTGGCATTGCTCAGCCTGGAGAAGAGATGGCTCTGGGGGACCTCATCAATGTATATCGATACCTGAAGGGAGAGTGCAGAGAGGACAGAGCCAGGCTCTTTCCAGTGGTGCCCAGGGACAGGACCAGAGGCAACGGGCACAAAATGAAGCACAGAAGTTTCCCTCTGAACTTAAGGAAACACCTTTTTACTGTGAAAGTGACTGAGCACTGGCGCAGGTTGCCCAGGGAGGTTGTGGAGTCTCCATCCTTGGAGATATTTAAAAGTCATCTGGACACGGTCCTGGGCAACTGGTTCTAGATGGCCTTGCTTGAGATGGGGGCTTGGACCAGATGACCTCCAGAGGTCACTTCCAGCCTCAGCTATTCTGTGATTCTGCAATTATTGGTTGCAAGTAAAGATGAATTTTTCATTTTCTCTGATCAGTTGTTCTAAGAGCAAATTTTTAGTGGCAAACCACCCTCATTGTTAGGAGGTAGCATTTCATTTCCAATCTGAATATTTCAAATTTCTATTTCCAGCAGCTGGATCTTGAACTATTTTTTTTTCCACAGACACAAAGATGGGTTACTCAGGTTTCTCTCCAGGAAAAGAGAAAACTAATTAGTGTTATTACTGATTCTGAAATGCTCATATAATAAATCTGTTCCCTAACCGTGTTCACTGGCACACAGATGCCAGCCACCACACTGAACAGATGAATGACCAATCATCTTTTTATTTTCTTCTTTGGAAACGGTGAAAATTACCGAGAAAAGTGAATGTTGTTAAGGTTTTTCCAAAGAGAGATTATTTTGAAATTACTCCTAAATTGAAATCATAAGCAGAAGTAATTTGAGATTGCTTCAGTTGTGCTATAAAGGACCGTAAACAGGGGTAATTTTACATCTTTCAGGTTCAGAGATCTAAAGAATGGGCCTCCCAGTGTGGTGACATTTTCCACACACTATATGAGGACTGGGGGTAACAATGGAGTGATTCCTTCCTCGCTGTTATTACACTGCAACTTGTCCAGCAATTATCTCTGACAGATACACAAAGCAGAAAGATCACACCCTTCCATGCTCGTAGTATGGAGGTCATGATGAAAAACAAAATCTAAAATACCCAGAGACAAGACAGAGACAATACGACACCAGGTTGTAATTCACTCATGAACATTTTTTAGCTGGCTCTAACTCACATTTTTTAAGGCCTACTGAAACACTGTTGAATTAAAAGCATTCTCAATAGATTCCTTTGCCATGACAACAGCTTGGAGGAGGTTTCAGAACAATTTTATGATACAGTTTTTGTGCTGTGCCATATTATTTTCATGCAATTGTGGAGCATGCTGCAAGAAAAATCTTAAAGTGCCGGCATCTTTACGGTATAATGTGTGGAAGTAACAATCACCTGGTTTTGTGTTGGTCTCTGCTGGAAGCTAGAAGTGACCTTGATTCTACTCTCTAGTCTTTGATTTCAGATGTATAACTCACATCATGGCCAGCTGGCCAACAGTAAAAATTTCATAGCCTAAATGCCCTTAAAACTAATGTTCGTTGATAGAAAACAATGCTGTCTTTAAATGCAATTTGACAAAAAGTCCCCAAATCATGGCACTTCTTACCTGTGAAAAGTACAAACAATTTTCATATGTGACAACATGGAAGCAAACGGACTAC
Source organism: Charadrius vociferus (assembly GCF_000708025.1). Lineage (NCBI taxonomy): Eukaryota > Metazoa > Chordata > Aves > Charadriiformes > Charadriidae > Charadrius > Charadrius vociferus. Next base: position 1,330,784 of record NW_009648638.1, read on the forward strand.
TGTATTTATTTTCTATATTTGAAAGGACAAATGTTACACATATTTGTCTTATGCTTCAGCTTCTACAACAACATACCTTTAGCAAGTTCTTAAAGAAATCACATAAACTTGCAGCAAACTCTGTAGGCATCCTGCAAGAGGAAGGGGTGTTCCACACACATCAGGAAGTGATATATAACTCAACGACCTACTCTTTGGGTATTTTGTGTGTTTAGTAATTACATGACCCAGTTCATTTTTAACCACTGAAAATACTAGGAAAAGTAAGCAGAAGGTGGGGGTTTTTTGTTGTTTAAACAAATAATCACCTTAGAGAAAAAGCTGTGTTTTCTTTTTCTGTGTTCTGAAGTCTTTTCCTGCACCTGCACATTTGATAAATGGATCAGATGTCAGGTAATTTACTCCCTTGTCCAAAAGAAGTTTTGCATACTAACCCACACTTTTTTTTTTTTTTT
>NW_009648638.1:1343847-1357668 GCF_000708025.1 Charadrius vociferus
CAGCCCCCCCCCCCCACCCCCCCCCCCCCCCACAGGCTCGCTCCGCTGGGACCCCCAGCCTGGCTGTGACCCCCCCCCCAGGCAGCCATTGACCCCTCAAAGCCACCATACCGCTGGTCCCTGGGGCTGGGGTGAGCATCCCCGGTGAGCACTGGCCTGTGGGGATTTTGGCCAGCTCAAGCCCCAGCGATCAGCATCGTGGGGCCGTAGCACAGAGAGAAAGCGCCTCTCCCCTCTCCTCCCACACTCCCTTCCTTCATGAAAGAAAACCCACTTTGTTTCTTCCTCCCTGGCTGTTTTATGGCTTTAGAGCCTGTGATTTGAGGGATTCGACAAGCCGACGTGGCATATAAAACCTGATGGGTGTGATATGGGGATGTGCTGTGTGTGGCTCCCTCGTGGAGCAGTGCCGCGCCGCCCATCTGCCTGGTGGGTTTGGGGGATGGATTTGGGCACTGCATCTCCCCATCTCACTGCTGTTGCAAACTGGGGCCCTTTCCACTGGGGCAGCCTGTTTTCAAAGCCAAATCGCTCCAAATCTGGGTAAGATTGGCTTGAGCATCATTTTCTGCCTTTGCCGATGGGATGAGGGTCGCTCTGCTCTGCCCCCCATGTCGGGGTGGGCACATGGGTGGGCTGAGATACACTTGGCAAGGTGCTGCCCACACTCCCCTGTCACCTGGTTCGGGCTCCCAGGGGTTTGGCCACCCTTTTGTGTCACCCTAAGCAGCCAGGGGTGGGGGTAAGGGACAGAGAGGGTAAGAAATGAGGAGGGAGGTTGTCCCCCTGGGGGGGACACCACCCTGACAAGGGTATGGGAGCACGGGGGGCTCCCGCCTTGCAAAGCTGCTCTCTAAAGTGCTGCTTGAAGTCAGCCCATCTCCCTGCCCTGGAAGGATGAGTTTCCTGAATTTCTTTCTTTAAAATGGGGGAAAATGTGATGAGAAACCCACAGAACCTGGTGAGAGCACAGTGCATGACGGAGATGCTCTCAGCACACTGGGAAAGCTGGGACAGGGTCTGCGGGAGCTCCGTGGGCATATAGTACTGGGATCAGAGCGGTCAGAAGCCCCATCCATGCTCAGAGACCTGCCAGGCCCCAGGAGATGCTCTCATCTGGGAGATGACCCATGGTTGAAAAGCTTCTCCGTAGTTCTCAGTGCTTCTATTTCGCAGGCACCAGCAACACAAGGAAAGATGAACCAAGTTATCAGGGACACCAAGATGTGAAAGGCTGCAGGCGTGCTCTCCCAGGGAGCTCCCTGGGGTCACGGTTTGTGCTCTGCAGCAACAGCCCCAAACCAGCCCACCTCCAGGCTTGCAGATGCCAAGATCCTTCCCTAATTCCCTGCTGTGCCAGAGAAAAACCTACAGTTCTCCCACTTCCAGAGCTGAGTCCCAGGCCTGAAGGCTGCTGGAGGGCAGGATGCTTTTTAAAAAGCCCCCTTCACTGGGACACGCACCGAAGTGAACATCTCACAGATGTCTGTGAGATGCTCACTTTGGGACAGATGGTCTGATGCTGGAGATAAACCAAGTGGTGTGGGAAAGGGCCTCCAGCTTCTGCAAGGTCTCTGCCACGCTGTGGGCAAACTCTTTTCTGGAGGTAGCTGCATCCAGGAGTGATGTTCAGCCCCCACTGACCCCAAAGGATCAGCTTTGCAACCAGCCCAGGTTCTCCCAGTGGTGGGAGTGGGATGGACTCGGTGGCCGGCCACCACCAGCTGCGGGCACTGCTGGCCCTCAGCAGAGAGCTGCCAGAGGCTCCAGTGTGGGCTTTCAGAAGTGCTGTTTCAAGCAGCTACTAAAGCTGCTGTGTCTGAGCTGCCCCCGTCACCGGCGCAGCCGCAGTTACACCACAGGACTCTCAGGTGAGGGCATCCTTCAACCCCGATGCCAACAAAGCAGTGAACATATGGGAAGAGTAAATATGGTCCTTGCAAAAGGGAGTCCTGCCTCCCCTCCCGCCCCCCCCAGGGAGCTCTTTGCAGGTGCATCAAGAAGTTATTTGGGTATCAAAGATGGAGCTGTCTTGCAGGACTTCAGAGGCTGAGCAAAAAGTACCGGAATGCAGGTGGGTTGATAGAAAGTGAAGCACATGGGGAAGATCAACCCTGACTTCACGGGTGAGACGACGGGCTCCGAGTGCCCTGAGACAGCCCCAGGGAAAGGTCGGAGCTCAGCGGCTGTCAAAATCAAGAAAAAAAGGAGAAAGAAAATCACATGCTAGGAATTACTAGGAAAAGAAAGGAGATTAAAAGAGAGACCACTGATCGGCCATTGCCTACGTCCTTTTATCACCCACACTTTGAATGTAAAAAAGAGTTACAGCCCAAGTGGAAGTGTCCTGAGAAGGGCGGCTTAGAGGTTTGGCAGCATGGACCAGCCTGCAGCCGAGGAGAGCCCGGGCAGGCTGAGCTCTCTGGCCTGGCAAGGGGACATAGGAGTGGGGTGGCAGCGTGGGGATGGTGCTGCTTCCCGCCCCTCCTTGGGCTGCGCACGGGCATCACCGGACACGCAGGAGCCATGTCTGGCTCAGGGCATCTGTGCCCAGGAGCATCTCTCCCACGGGCTCTGTTCTCACCCTCTTTCAGCACCTGCTTCTAGCCACGGTGGGAGACGGGACCCCGGGAGACATGACAGTTTGTGTGGCAGTGCTCAGAGCCCTTTCTATGCTTCATTATTTTTTCTCAGTCCTGGTACTAACTAAGCCCCTTCCCCTGGTTTTGCTCAGCTGTTGGCTTCTTGGCTTTTCCGGCAGTGCAGTGGCCGGCGGGCAGCCTTTCCCATCGCATCGGCTCACATCGTCCATCAGCTGATGCTCTTGGGAGGCCCCCGGTGCCACCAACACAAGCAGGTGGGACAGTTCTACTGTGCTGCCAACTATGCGTTCCCCAAAAACACTTCACCCAATTTGGTCAACCACTCCATGCAAAGAGGGAGAAAGAAACATCAGCAAACTCCCAAACTCTTTGGGCTCATGTGAACCTCATGAAGTTCAACCAGGGCAAGTGCATGGTCCTGCACCTGGGTTGGGGCAACCCCCAGTACCAGCACGGGCTGGATGGTTGAGAGCAGCCCTGCAGGGAAGGACTTGTGCACACTGGTGTGTGAGAAATTGGATGTGAGCTGGCAATGTGCACTGCCAGCCCAGAAAGCCACCGGCACCCTGGGCTGCATCCCCAGCAGCATGGCCAGCAGGGCAACCTGACCTGACTCAGCCATTTCAAAGGTATTAAATCACACCAAAATAAAATGACACATTTAATTTCAGACACGTTTGCTTGGGGCACGGAGGCACCAAGTTAAGAAAATAACCATCCTTTTGGGTCAATCTAAAAGCTGCTCACAGTGGAAAAGTGTTTCTGATGTTCAGAGGGACCCTCCTGTGTTCCAGTTTGTCTCTCTGGTCCTGTCCCTGGGTACCCCTGGGAAGAGCCCGGCTTCGTCCTCTCCGCACCCTCCCTCCAGGTATTGATGAGATCCCCCTGAGCCTGCTCTGCTCCTGGCTGAACTGTCCCAGCTCTCTCAGCCTCTCCTCAGAGCAGAGATGCTCCAGTCCCTTCATCACCTTCATGGCCCTTTGCTGACCTCTCTCCAGTATGTCCCTGTCTCTCTGTACTGGGGAGCGCAGCACTGGACCCAGTGCCCCAGGGGTGGCCTCACCAGTGCTGAGCAGAGGGGAAGGACCCCTCCCTCCCCCTGCTGTGACACTCCTCCTAAGGCAGTCCAGGACACCGTTTGCCACCTTTGCCGGCTTATGGTCAACTTGGTGTCCACCAGGACACTCAGGGTCTCTTCTGTCAAGCTTTAGCTTTCCAGCTGGGTGGCCCCCAGTGTATCCCAGGGCAGATTTCAGGAATATTTAAGAACCTGAGAAGCCACAAAGCCAATAAACACATTAATATTGTTTGAAATACAGTTATTTGAAGCCAATTTTGTGAGGAAAAGAAACACATATTTTGACCAGACTTTCTAAAGTGTTGATGGAGCTGTACAGCGTCTCTGTGCTGGGAGCTTCTTTTCTCTGTGCTCCTCTGTGGCCTGTTGCATGCGGCATATCCCCCCTCTTTCCAAACAGCAGATCATTCCGTGGCTTTGCTGTGGTTTTGTGAGAGGGCAGGTGCAAGACTGTGGCAGAGTTGGAGTGTCATTTGTATAGGAACCGTAGATATACTTGCTTTCCAAGCCACTGTGCCACTGGTCCAGAGCGCTGGTGTGCCAACACCCAATGCTTCTTGTTTGATGAGCTCGAAACTTTGCAAGCAGCAGAACCAGTGAAGCCTCATTGCCTTAAAACTTGTGTTTTGGGGCCAGTTTCCTCTGCTTGTGTGAATATGTGTGCACAGATCAGCTGTCCCCGGCCACAATGTGATGATGCCCTCCTCTGCGAGGTGAGAGGCAATGCAGAGACCACATTCTCTGTGCAGATACTTGGTTTTCCAAACTTGAAGGTTTTACTCTGATAGAGACCACTGTTACAGAGACATCTGATCTTGCTGTCAAAACTGGTTGAAATAGGCTGGCGGGGTCTGACTGCAGACAGATGGCCATATGCACGTACGTACTCATACATGGAGAATGTGATTGCAAGAACTGCTTTACTGGAGCAAAGCAGGTCACAAAAGAGAGTGCCCCTGGATGAAAGTTGTCTTGAGAAGTTCCTCCTTCCAGCCAGCATGTTGTGATGGTCTCTGGAGGGACCACAGGTCAGCGTGTACGTGTGGCTGGGGTTTCCTAGGGTGGCTTTTCTCCTATCTGGCTTCTCCAGAGTGGGAGCCCGAGGTCCTTGGCTGTCCCTCGGAGGAGTGGGTGGTGCAGAGTTTTAGGTCCCTGTAGACGTAAAGGAAAGACTGAATGGCAGGTTTTGAATCATGGGAGTGGGGCTGACCTACACCCTCTGTAAGACATACGGAATTACACTCAATACCAGGAAAAATGGAGAACTCAAAGCCGCACTGATAAGTCCAAAATAGCTTTCACCTCTACAATTACTTGCTATTTTAAAATCCAGTTGGTGGGATTTTTGAAAGCTGCTAAGTGTTGGCCTAATTCTGGTCCTGTCAGGGCGGGCAGAGTTTTATCAGATGGCACTGGGGCCAAAAGCTTTTTAAGATCCCAACTAAATAAAAAAATTAGAAAATAAATAAACCTTTTGTTCATTGTCTAGAGCAGTCACCAGAAAGGCAATGTGTTAGTTTGTTTTGCTGATTGTGCTAATTTGCAGGAAGTATGGTTTCCATCCTGGGAGGTTTTCAAGACCAGACTGGATAAAGCCTTGAGAAACCTGGTCTGATCCCGTAGCTGACCCTGATGTGAGCAGGAGGTTGGACTAGAGACCTCCTGAGGTTCTAATAATCCAGCCTGAATTATCCTGTAATCCTTAATGGGTCATACCAGAGCTTGCAGGAGACCTCTTGAAGTGATCTCTGGGGTGGTGGTACCTGCCTGGGCTCTGGCTCCATGTGCTGAAGCAACCAGACTTGTCTCAGCCATGGGCATCCTCTCCCTGACATCTGTCAGAGGCCCTGCTCTCAGGGAGCAGCGTTGTCCAAAGGGATGTGTGTCGGTGCCTTTTTCCTGCTGTGACAGGGCAGATCATAGCTGTGGCTGTGCTCCTTTACAGAGATGCTTGTTCTCTTCTCCCCTTTTCCTCAGATGCTGCTCCTGACCTGAGATATTTCAGAGCAGGTTGGGCTTCCAAGGGTTTTTCTGCCAGGTTTTGAAAACTCTGAGCTGCAAACAATGTCTCTGATCATGATTCTCACTTCTCTGGGTTGAGGAGGGAGCTCTGCAGCCTGGGTGTTGTGTCATGCCCACGCCTGTCCCACCAGCAAGGCTCCAGAGCATTGAGAAGCAGTGGTCCAGAGCAGTGCGCCAGGGCTTGAGTCTGTTTGTGCGGGGGTTATCTTGGAAATCCTGAGTTAAAAGTTTAACAATGCGTGCTATGGTTGATGTGAGCAATGTTGGTGGTAAATTGTTGCCCAACACCATGGAAGCCCTTGACAAGAGGTGGGAGAGCCCTGGGAGTCGCTGGGTTTCCGCTGTGGCAATGGTGTGCTTACAAGTTCACACCAACAATGTTCTTGCTGCTCACGTGTGGCTTTGGCTTTGGGGTTTGGGCTTTGGGCCCATCTCCCCCCATGGATCTTAAAAGGAGATAAATGTGGCTTGAGACATCTGTAAGCATAAGGTTTTGTGGTGTCCAGGACCTCAGAGTCTTTGCTCCCCTGTGGAAAGGAGTAAGACACGTGCTGGGAGAGTTGTTTGCAGAATTTGTTCTCCACATATGCTCAGTGAGCAGGAGTTGGGGCAAGGTGTAATGGGAAGGTTTCCACCAAGAAAGAGGTTGCTCTGGCCAGAGGTGCCGGGGAAGCACAGACACTGCTGCTGTGAGGCAGATGAGAAGAAAAGGAGTGACAGTTTGTTGTAGGGCCAGGCTGTGGGCTGGATGGGCTCCTCTGCCTCCCTCAAGCTCCTTGGAGGGCTCCTGACCTTCTGAGCTGGGCTGCCCAGCTGTGGTGTGGTGGGGGGACGTGCCCTTTGCTTCAGCGAGGCCTTTCCCAGGAGGTTGTTGGAGGAGAGATTGTCTGGAGCTTAAGTTCTAAATCTCAGTTATTTAGTTCTTCCAGTTTAAGGAATACCACTGCAATCCATAATCCAAATTCCCACAACAATTCTGTTCACCCTGAACACAAAAAGCACAGGAGAACCAGTCTCGACAGCATCGGCAGGCAGCCCCGCAAGGCTTTGGAGACTGTCTGATGTGTGATAATTACTGCTGGTTATTTCCTGTGCAATTATTTGCTATTGTGTTCACATCATAGACTGCTGTACGGAGATGAGTTTGAGCATCACCCAGCTTTGGCACTGGATCTAGTTATTTCTCTTCCTTTCTAGGCACTTTCAGGCCCAAGTTCTGTTTAAATAAAAAAAAAAAAAAAAAAAGCCAATAGTTCACACAAAATGAGGAGTTGTCCTTGAAACATTTGACCCAAGTGATGAATCAAGAAAAAATATCAGATTTAAGTGCCTGAGAAAGCAAATAGGTTCCTAGGTGGTATTAGGAAGCACCAAGACAGGTTGGCTGCCCAATTCGTTTTGGCTTTCAGTTGGAGTCTGGTGTTCAGCTGAGTTACGCAGTTCTTGTTCTCCTGACACTTAACATCCTTTCTGACGTTGCACCTGGAGGGCCTTGAAGGTCCCTACCATTTGTCAGTTGAACATCAGGTATTTCTGATCACAAACCTGACAGCACTGTAAGAGAGAGGAAGAAGTAGATCTTCCCCTAAAGTGAGCACACCATCCCACTCTTTACCCTCTGCTTGTAACACCTTGATCTTAATGTCTCAGGTTTTAAAATTCTAGATTTGACCCTTTGTAGCCAAATTCTTATTTAACTGTGCTTCACTGAAATGGTCATCTCGTTTTCCACACGGCTGTCTTCTCTTTCAAATTCAGGTTGCGTCAAAAGCAATCAAGACATGTCCATGGTTCCCTACTTAGCCCCATAGTAGCCCTGCCTCCGTCCTGGCACCAAGTGCTTTGAAGAGGGTGTGGGAAACAGGGCAGGTCCAAAATCCTTCCCCAGCCCAGTGTCCTCAGGTTCCAGCAGTCTCTGGGACACTCGGACAGGCATGGAGAGATCCGCCTTCCCTGAGCACATCTGATGATACGGTGGATTTTCTGCTTAGCTCTTTTTTTGAATAGGGCAGGAGCAGCACCGAGAGCCCTTGCTCACCGAGGCACCCCGGGCACTGGGAGGCAACTCTGTTCTTCCCTCTGGCGTGCGGGCAGGCCCTGGTCTGAGGACATCCTAGTGTAGGCACCATCCTGCCTGCTGGGGCAGGGACAGGGAACTGAGGAAGGCAACTGGCAGAGCCACCATGGCCAGGTCCAGCTAGGAGCTCAGGTCACCAGGCAAGGTCTGAGATCAAGCCAGGACAGCAGCCGGCAGGTCAAGTCCTGCTGCTGCCAGACAGCAGCTGGAGACCGTGCTGCGGTGTGGCATAGACAGGCCAAGGGTGGCCTGACATGGAGTTCCTGGGCCCATGGGTGGGGGTCCCAGAGGAGGCTGGTCAGGGCCAGTAAGGCCCAGTAGTGCCCTCGGGCGGCCCTGACACCTTGCCTAGTCCTTGAAATTCATGGCTAAACAGGTTGAACATCACCAGTCCTGTGAGAAACTCAGCTGCGTGTAGTGGACTTCATGACTTCATACGCCTTGCACCTCCGCCCCAGTTAACTTCTGTCCATTGTGAAATTCTCTCTTACAGCCAGGTAGAAGATCAAGGGCGACTTCAGGGACCTCTGTCTTCTCCAGGGTAGGATTTGCCAGCCCTGAGTCTGTCTGCATCAGAGTGGTGTAGGCCCAAGTGGGAGCCAGGAGCAGCTTTTTGGTGGACCTGCTGGGCTCGGACCATCTTATGGTGGCGCTAGGTAAGAAAAATCCCTTGGCGTTTGCAGACTCTGAGCTGGGATCTCACAACAGGGGCTTTACTAGGTCATGTTGGTACCAGCTGTGACCTTGATGCTGTTCTCTGTTGGGTTAATATGTCTTACAGGGGGTTCTGCTGGGATATGGTGGAAAGGGAGGGACCATCCTCCACAGTCTCTTTCTCACTCTTTTGTTGTATTTGTACTTGTACCCAACTCGGTTTCTTCCTTGCTGTCTTCCAGTGTCTTGCTCTGTGTCCAGGCAAGGTGATGGACACCAGAGCAGAGATGGAGGTTGTGAGAAGCACGAAGGGGAATGCCACTGGGGAGGTCAGTGTCCATGTGGTCACCACCGAGAGCACTGTGCAGAGCACCCACCTGCCAACGACTGCCTTCATTATACCAGGTATGCAGGACTGTCCTCCCCAGCCTTCTCCCCCGCAACTGATTCCTCACACTCCTTGTATATCTGTGCTCCTCCCAAACTTTGGGAGGCAAAGCTGTGCTGCTGTTGCCATCTTAGAGGTTCTTTGTGGTTATCCCACATCACTTGAGTGATTCGTGGCCAATCAAAACCTCTTGAGTTTTAAACCAAAGTCCTAATGTCTGGGACCCTGTGCCAGTGCAGCAGTGTGCTGGGTGCCTGCTCTGCAGGGCATGTGGCCTCCTGGGCTGCTGCATTGTCATAGAATCATAGAATATCTCAAGTTGGAAATGACCCATAATGATCATCGAGACCAACTCCCTACTCCTTGCAGGACTATCTAAAACCAAACCTAACTAAAACTAAACTGGCTAAGAGCCATCGTCCTGATGACAGGTTTGGGGCTGCTCCCCAGGGAGCCTGTTCCAGGCATGCACCACCCTCTCAGTGAAGAACCTTTTCCTCATGTCCAATCTGAGCTTCCCCTGAGACAGCTTCAGTCCATTTCCTCCTGTCCCGTCGCTGGTCACCAGAGAGAGGAGATCAGCACTCCCCCTCCGCTGCCCCCCTCGAGGAAGGTGCAGACTGCCATGAGGGCGCCCCTCAGCCTTCTTTTCTCCAAGCTGAGCACCCCAAGCGACCTCAGCCGCTCCTCCCGAGTCTCTGCCCTGGAGACCTTTCTCCGCCTGGGTCTCCCTCCTCTGGACACACTCCGATGTCTGATGCCCTTCTGTTGAGGTGCCCAAACTGCCCACGGTGCTCGAGGTGGGGCTGCACCAGTGCAGTGCAGAGTGGGACAGTCACCTCCCTCGACGGCTCACGATGCTGTGCCTGATGCACCCCAGGGTATGGCTGGCCCTTTGGGCTACCAGGGCACAAGGTTGACTCCTATTCAACTTGCCATCAACCCAAACCCACACATTTCTTTCCATGGGGCTGCTCTCCAGCCTTTCATCCCCCAGTTTGTACATATAACCAGGCGTACCCTATCCCAGGTGCAGAATCCATCACTTTCTCTTGTGCAATTTCATACAGGTGGTGAATGCCCAGCTCTCTAGCCTATCCAGAGCTCTCTGTAAGGCCTCTCTACCCTTGAAGGAGTCCACAGCTCCTCCTAATTTAGTATCATCGGCAAACTTACTTAATGGACATTTGACTTCTGCATCCAGATCATTTATAAAGGTGTTAAAGAGCGCTGGCCCTAAAGTTGAGCCCTGGGGAACCCCGCTGGTGACTGGCCACCGGCCTGATGTGACCACATTTACTGTAGGTCTTTGAGCCCAACCCATCAGCCAGTTGTTCACCCAGCATGCTATGGACTCATCTAGCTGTACACTGGACATTTTGTCCAGAAGGGTGCTGTGAGAGACAGTATCAAAAGCTTTGCTAAATTCCGAAAAGCCCACATCCACTGGCTTCCTTTGGTGAACCCAATGGGTGACCTTTTCATAAAAGGGAATTAAGTTAGGTAAGCGGGACTTCCCCTCATTAACCTGTCTTGGCTATGGCCAATGACTCATTGTCTTTCAAGTGTTTTTCAGTAACTCCCAGAATAACCTTCTCCATAATTTTACCAGGCACTGAAGTGAGACTGACAGGCCTGTAATTACCAAGGTTGTCCTTCTTACTGTTCTTGAAAATTGGGACAACAATTTTCAGGCCAGCTGACCAGTGTCTTTCAGTGGGTGTGTGAGCAAAGCTTGGGTGTGTGTTAGGTGAGATCAGGGGTGTTCTTTAGAAGAAAATCTCCCCATTTTTCCTCCTCCCTCTGCCTCATTTCCCACTGCAGAGAGGCCCTGGGCTGCACCTTGTGTTCCTTTGAAATGAAACTGAACTGGAAGATGCAGTCCAGGAGCTCGCCAGTACAATCCTGCCACATCACGGGAACAGTCTGAGGTTAGGCTGAAGTAGGAACCCTTGAATGTAGATAGTGTTGGTGCCACTGCCCAGCACAAGCCATTGCTGGCTGCAGATCTTGTTGGGTCATGCTGCCTGCCTGTGGGTGCTTTAGCCCACAGCACTGAGCCCTCGGCTGGGAGACTGTCCTTTCTGTCACTTTGTGCTGCCTTCGAGCCTTGTTTGCATCAGTTAAGTGTTCTGTGTATGCCCCTTGTTGTTTGTTTCCTTTCTTCCCTTCTCAAGCAAATGCCACTACCATCAACCTTCCCACGAGCACCTTAGAAATTCAGCGATTCCCCCGGGAACCACAGAGAAGCACAGGGGCTGAGAGGCCAGAGAGGGGAGCAGGGAGCGAGCCCATCACAGCTACTGTCATTCCCCAGATCAGCGGGGTGCAGACCTGCAGCACAGTCCGTGTGCTGGAGTGGAAAGATGGGGTGGCTACTTTGCCTGGGAGTAACCTGCGGGTAAGTGTAGCCCTGGGCCACCGTGTTTGCTCCCTGCCCCATCACTCCCCGAAGCCGCTTGCCCTTGTGAGTGGTGGTCCCCCAGCCTGTGGCAGGCCGGGACCACCAGGATGTGATGTGGCCCCTGGCAGTACCCGCACCCCAGCTGGAGGATTCCTCGGCTGTCCTGGCTCTGCGAGGCTCTTCTTGTGCCCCATCCTTATGTCCCTCCTTTCTTGTGAGCTTAGCAGAGAGAGCGCGCACATGGTGCCTGGGGGGCTGCAGCAGGTCTGCCCTGCACAGGGAGGCCGAGGGATGCTACATGTTGTGCAGGGCATCTTTCCTTTCCAAGGTGCGCCGTAGAGTTGGCTCTCACCCTGGAATCAGTGGCCTTGCGCTTATCAAACAGCAGGTGCCTTTAGGTGTACCCCTCGGTACATTAAATAGCTTGCACAAAATGCACTTATTTCTCAGCTGCTACTCAGCCTCAGGGCACCACATCCTCCAGCCATCACCCCGTCCCTTGTGCTGCCAGCCGGTGCTGGTCTCACCCCGGTGCAGGCAGTGGCTCAGCTGCAAGCACAGACTGCAGGCAGGGGCGGCAGGGATGGTGACTTTGGTCCAGTGCTCACCTCTGTCATCAGAAGAGCTGTCCCCTTGTTGGATGCACTAATGACCAAGCCATGTCCCTCTCATTCTCAGAGCTCACGTGTACCCGCTAGCTGTCAAGTTACATTTCTATCCTCCTTGTTAAGTATTTTTCCTTGTTTTTTCATTTAATGACATAGTTTCGAATAAATGAGTATGGGACGCTGAAGGTGGTGAGTGCTGATAAGATGCCTCCAGTGGAAGCTATAAAGGAGGATCACACAGAGAAAGATGGGGACTCGGAGGTGGCACCCACCAGCAGGGACAATCCTACTGTGGCTCAGGGTAAGGGCACCATGCTGGCACTTCTGGGGTGGGTACCATCATCCAGCAGGCGCTGTCTGGTGTAGGCCCTGAGTGAGGCAAATGTCTCCTGCTTCCTGCTCTCCTTCCTTTGCTGCACCTTGTGCCTCACTGCTCCTCTTCTCTCTGACTCAGATGTGCCAGAGCAGACCAAGCTGCCAGCAGCAGAAGGCATGTGCCACTGTGATACCTGTGGCCGGAGACATGTGTCAGACGGAGCGCGGGAAGGCAGGGGCTTCTGCAGCGAGCACTGTCACCAGCAGTTCAAAGAAAGGTAAAGGAAGGGGAGCCTGCTCCATGCAGAGCCATATCCATCCATCTGTCTGCTCTCCCTCCCTCCCCTGGTCCACATGCTCCAGCCAGGGATGCAAGCGCATCTGTCTCTGGCGGGTGCTGGGGGCCCCCCTTGTTTCCCTCTTTCCTGTAGGCAGAGTGCCCTGACTGCAGTGGCCGGCGGGGGGATGAAGAGTTGTCCCAGGGCACAGCAGGAAGCACAGGAGCCAGATTTTCTCCTGCCCAATTTGCGGCCTCATAAACACATATCTGCTGGAGCAGGGCTGCAGCAGGAGGTTGCTGCCAGTGGGTGCTTCTAGGCTGAGCAGCAGTGGGAGGCATGGGTCACGAGGGCATTTCCAGCCCCTCTGCTTACTAATGTGTGACTCCTGGGACTTGTTTTCCAGCATCTCTGTGTGACTCTGATGCTACGAAACTAGTTCGCTTTTGATCCATCTCTGGGTTCAGGTTTCTGACACCCAAGTGTGTGAAGGTGGTTCTGGTCTGTACCCCGGTTCTAATCTCTTGCCAATTTGTGGGCTAAGAAGAACGCATACATTAGTCAGGAGGTATGGGGGCATGTGTGAGTAAGAAATGGGGTGGCATTGATTCTCCAGCAGCCACTCCCTTACTGACACCCCAGCCATTGCCGCATGCCGCAGTGGTTTACTCTCCCTTCCTCCGTGCAGGTCTGTCATTGTGGAAAACTCTGCCAGCACCACCAATGCCACCGAAATCCTCAAGCCGGTGAAGAAACGAAAGAGGAAGGACTACCAGAGCCCTTCGGAGGAAGAATATGAATCTGAGCAAATGGTAGGAAGAGGGTGGTGATGGCATGTGTGCGCACGTGCCGATGTCATGCGGGTATGCGCAGTTCTCGTCGGTGCTTTTCAGTGCTATGTCAGCTCCACGTCAAAGGGGTAACCTGCTGGCTGTTAACACAACAGGTTAATGCGACAAAAAGACTTGAATATGTGGAGCATCAGGGCTTCTAGACACTTGGCTTACTGTTTGGCCTGCCAAGCGCCTCGCATTTGGCAGTGCTAGACAAGACCTGATTGTGCTGTAGGTGTTATCCCAAATCTGGGTTCTTTACCCAGTGTGCAAGCCAATAACACACAGAGCAGAGGTATTCCCAAGTTTATTCCATTAATGCGCAGAAATGGGGTGCTCATCCCAAAACAGGAGCACACCTTAGTTTTAAAAATCTCCACTTTTGTACACTGATTATTACATATTCAAACAGTTAATACATATTCATTGTTATTCTCTTTAATGATTGGTCGAGATTTCTTTGCTTCCTATGTAAATTAGCGTGCAGACTCTGTCGTCTTCTATTGTTCTCTTTTGAGTAGATGGCATCATTTGGGCAGGTGGTCAATGAGTCAGTGGTCG
>NW_009648638.1:1357680-1377628 GCF_000708025.1 Charadrius vociferus
CTGAAATTCCCTTTTACCTACTTCTCTAATCTTGGCAGTTCTGAGTGGTTTGCTCAGTTTGCTGACCAGGCCCACAGTTCATCACTCTCTTGACAGGAATACCCTGCTTATCAGCAAAGCTGCATTGTCTGGTGGTTAGTTCCTTAATTTAATCATGTGTACTTACTATTGCTCTATTTTGATATTAGGTAAATAACTACATAGGGTTGGGACAGTACAGAGGACAAGCAGCAGCAGGTTTCCTTGGTTGCTTCAATTACATTTTACATTTCATTTTCCTAGTTTATGTCAATTTTACTACAACATAGGTATCTAGCGCTCTCAACTGCTCTCTTGAGTCTGGCCACCAAAGTAAGTGTTTAAGTAAGAGAGTGTCTGTCTGTGTGATGTGTGTCCCGGAGAAGGGAGAGAGACTTTGACAAGGCAAGGAAGCTCTGCTTGCCAGCCCTGACTGCAGCAGATCCACTCCAGGCGTGATTGCTACCACATAGCACTAAAATCCCCCTTCAGGCTCCCATTGTCAGATCCACTTGGCTGCCCATTTCTGGGCCAAGCAGCAGTGAAATCATGGATGTTGCAGAGGCATAGTATGGTCCTTGGCACCAGTGTGAGGGTGGCATAAACCTCTGTGCAGATCTCCGACATGACGGATTTCTGTTTGTCTGTTCTCATGTCTAGGAGGAAAAGCAGGAAGAGAGGAAAAACTCAGCAGGAGACACATCTGTCAGCAATCCAGGGACTGATGCATGGAATGGGAGCCAGCACGGTATGGAGGGGCCGGGCGGGCGGTGGGGTGAGCGCTCCTGCCATGGCTGTGGGGTCCTGCTGCAGTGCTGCAGGGCTGGGACAGCGTTTTGGTGCTCCAGCAGAGTCAAACACACAGTGCAATGCGCTGGTACATGTTCCTGAAGGCTTGTAAGCTCCTCTGCTTGCTTGATCCTGCTCTCTCTGTCTCTTTCCATTTCTCTCCTTTCCTCTCTTTCTCTCCATGGGATGGGTGCACCCTTACAGATACGGCTGTGTCTTCTTCAGGCATTGAGCTGTACTGTACAGTGCTTTCTGGTCCCTCCCCTTGGAAGCTGATTTTATTACTTGCTCGTGGATACCGTGTTTGCTCTGAGAGGCACTATCCTGAGCAATAATGTGGCTCTGTGCCATGTCTGGCTTTGTCCTCCCTTTGGATGGTCTTACAGGGAGCTTCCCTCGTGGTCGGGAGCTCACAAGATTGGGAGCTGCTCCTGTAGGTCTGGTGCCACTGAAGGTGGCTGATTTGGGGTTGTCTTATCTTTTGGGGATCTTTTCCTGGACCGTATCAAAGGAGATCTCAAATGCAGAGCTGTTGACACAGAGGGAAAGGATTCAAGCTGAGAGATGCAGTGTTTGCTTGTTTGTTTTCTTTTTCCTTGCAGTGCGATGGGGGCAAGGGGGAAGGAAACCTTGGGTCAATACTGAAAATAAACATTTATGGGAAACCATTTGTCTTTGAATAGTGAAAGGTCATGCTCAAAGTAATTTTAAAATGAAACCGTTCCAGCTTCATACTCCTCTCCGTAGCCAAATGTAGGGACAGTAGCAGCGGCCAGATGTTAATCCCTGATGTTACACTGAGTTAACCACTATTAAAAAGGGATCTCATACTTGCTTGCCAGGTCCTTTTCTCTACAATCTGAGCCCTTAGCATGTAACCTTCCCTGCTGCATACAAGTAAGCAGTGCTGAGCCTTGTTATTTCAGCATTTTATTTTCTCTTATTTTAGAAGTACATCAGCAAACAAAATACACGGCTGGATGCTTCAGTGCAGCAGAGTCGATGTATGCTCTATCTCCAGGTGTATTTGTCATTCTCCAGAAGTGCAGAGCTTGTCCTTATGGATTCCTGAAACGTGTCTGCCACTTTTTTCTATGTCCTAAAGAATAATAAATGTGTTCATCACTCTTAAGTATTAGTGAAGCATCTAGGTTAGTAACCTTGCTTGCTGAAGCTCAGTTTTAATTTCTTCCTCAAGTTCCTATTTTTTCCATCTCTGCTTCCCCCAAGCCCAAGGGAGGAAGGAGTTGATCTGTTTTTCCCCCGCATTTCTGGCCTGCCCTACCCAAGGCTGTCTGCCATGCCTGACCTGTAGCTGTGAATTACCCAGTGCTGAACTAGGCACAGCACTCCTGGAGTCCCTTCGGGTGCAATGAAGCAGGGAGAGAAAGTGGCTGGAGAGCAAGAGACTTGGGTTGTGTCTCATGTGCCTCAGGCAAGACCTTTGTGGCCTTCCCAAAGGGGTTGAAGGCATGAAGGATCACCTCCCTGCCTATAAAGAGACGATGCTGTCTTCTTTTGTGAATACCACGAGGGTAAATGCATCATCTCTAGGGCATCACGGTGGCCCTGGTATCCCAAGACGGGGCTGAGGTAGTAGTCTTGGAGCAGAGGATAGCAGAGCTGGTGCCTCTGGAGCAGTGGTGGGAGGTGGGCCCACTGCTGGTTTGACAGGCTGGGAGCCCCTTGCAGCTGGGAGTGATTCCCAGACCTCTGGATGGATCCTGCTGGCTGTCCCAAATCCATCAGTGCTGTGGCCTTTTCAGATGTGCTGGCTGGAGGAGGACTGGTTGCAGAGGTCCTGATGCTTTGCACAGGATGGCTTGTCCCTCAGGCTCCTTGGGGGCTTTACGAGAGCATTGTACAGTGACAGGACATTTGGGTCATGGGGACCTGTGTGAGAGGGGGCCTCTTGGCTCTGTCCCTCCTCAGACAGCCGGCCAGGTTTGCTGGAGAATGGGCTCTGGTAGGATGGTGCTGAGCTTCGCAGGGATGCAGGACGGTGCGTAAGAGCGGGACGCGGGCCCAGCGGGACCCATGCACTCGCCTGCCCTCCGCACTGCCCCGAGGCAGGCAGGGACGGAGCAGGAGCCGACCCTCAGCAGCACCTCTTGTGTGTGCGTTTGTGCTGCGCTCAGGTGCCAGTGAGGAGAAGAAAGAAGGCTGGTCTTGGGCGTCCTACTTGGAGGAGCAGAAAGCTGTCGCTGCCCCTTTAGATCTCTTCCAGGATGTGAGTTGGGATTTTCCTGTCTTTTTCCCTCTTTCATCTTCTCTTTTCTTTCCCTTTTTTTTTCCCACCCCTCCTCCTTCTCCTCTCTTCCTTGCTTCCCTATTTTGCGGGGCTCTGAGCGATAAGCAAGCTCCAATCTTCACCAGGAGGTGATGAGTCAGCCTCCGATTTTGATTTGCCCCGAGTCCCACTCCCCAGTGGGGTGCTGTCCCCCATCCCAAGCACCCCACGTTTGCCTAGGACACCCCTGTGGCTCTGGCAGGGTGGTGGAGCCTTTCCAGCCCTTCCTCGTAGCCAGGTGTGGGCTCTCCTGAGGCCACGCTGCTGCGCTGCACCCCTGCTCCCAGGCGTCTGATTGCCAGAGTGCAAGTGGAGCCAGGCCCATGCCCCGCTCTCCCCGGCTGCGGCCGTTAGCCCAGGGACACCCTGCCCTGCCAGTAGCAAGAGACGCAAACCCACAAGGAGGTGGAAGAATGTGTTTTTCTATGGGAAAAGAGTTAAAATTTGGACGACAACGTAACCTGTGGCCCACAGTCTCCTGGTCCCAGCAGCTCCCGTTGCCTGATGGTTGCTCCTTGGGATGGTTCTGGACCCAAGTACCTGTGTTGTTTTTTTTACATTGTAGTTTAATTTTTGTTTCTAGTACCAAGTAGCTTCCCAGCACAAGAATGGCTTTAAAGTGGGGATGAAGCTGGAGGGGATCGATCCGCAGCACCCATCTATGTACTTTATCCTGACAGTGGCGGAGGTAAGGCACCTCCGGTTCCCGTGTTCCCTGATTCCTCCTCGTGCCTGCGCGGCGGGAGGCTCTGTGGGAGAGGAGGTGCTGCCAGCTGGCCCATGGAGGGGACAGGCTTTGGGCACTCGCCTGCATGTCGCTGCATGAGATGAGCTGGCACTCCAACACATCGGTCAAGCAAACGGGGAGTTTCCTTCCCGTTCGTAGATGCAGGAGACAGTGCTGTGGAACAGTTGTCATGCTCAGCCTAGTTGGTCTGTCCCTCACCCTCACACAGCAGAGCCATGAGGGGGAGACTCAGGTGATGGCAACAGCTTCTTATATTTGAGCTGATGCACCTCAGATACGTCTGAGCCCTTGAGATGGAGGGTGTGGAGGCATCCCATTGCTCCTCCTTGTGTCCGTGGAGGCCCCCTGTCTGTGGGGCTCTCTGCTCATTCATGTGGCAGCTGAACCAGCCTTGCTTTGCAGTGCTCCCCAGGGAGCCAGGGAGATCAGCTGTACCACGGTGGCTGCTGTTCTTGCTGCTGGAGAGATTTCACCAAAGCAGCATAGTGTTTAGCCAAAATCCCCATGCCAGCATCTCTCTTGGGTGCAGAAAAGGGAATCTTTGCACTTGCTGGACCCAGCAAGGTGCCCCACCATGGCATCCCACACACCAGCCTGAACCTCCCTTCTTAGGGCTGGCTTGTGGTGGCCTTGCACTTACCGTGTTCCGTGTTGGGCATCTTTTGGGACTGGCATGTGCCTCCTGATTTTGGCACCGACCTATGATTGACCCTTGGGTTCCCTAAGTGCTGCGACTGTGTGTGGGAGGGGAGGTGCGTGCGATGCTCAGCCAGGGACAGCAGGACATTTCCATGGTCCTTTCCTTTTCCTGCCTCCCTGCTGGTAGGTGTGCGGTTACCGGATGCGCCTCCACTTTGATGGCTACTCTGAGTGCCATGATTTCTGGCTGAATGCAGACTCCCCCGATATCCACCCCGCTGGCTGGTTTGAAGAGACAGGGCACAAACTCCAACCACCGAAAGGTAAGGAGTTAGCGAGTCTCAGTTGGAGGGTCCTGTTGAAGGAGGGGGACAATTAGTGGGCCCCCAAACGTAGAGCTGGAGATGGGTATGGGCTGGTTCCGTGGGACCCAGAAGGGGATGCTGCTGTGCTGAGGGGGGTTCTGCAGGACAACCTTTCCAGCACCCATCACGCTAAAGATCTCTGCTCACTCTTATTTTGGTTGCAAAGCCCTGTCACCCTGGATGTCCCCGTGCCAGGCTGGAGCCAGCAGCTGTTCCCCAGGGCAGGTGGGACTGATGCTTTCTGGGGAGAAGCTGAGCTCTGGATTTCCACTCCACTAGCACTCCTTCGAAATCAGCCATTGGGCCTGAGCCACAGGCTTTGGGTTTCCCAGGGCTGCTGTAGACCCTGTCCGCCCACGCAGGACACGCCTGGCAGGGTGAGGGCTGGTTGGGGGTGGCCGGGCTCAGCCTCATGACCTCCTGGCTGCTCTTTGTCAACTCGCTGCTCTCATTTCTCCTCCTGAGGGGTTGTAGGTTATAAGGAAGAAGAATTCAGCTGGACAAACTACCTGAAGATAACAAAGGCTCAGGCAGCTCCCAAGCACCTCTTCATGATCCGAAACACTGTGAGTAGCAGTTTCTCCTTCATGCCAAAGCCTGCAGGTTCATAGAATCATAGAATCGTTTTGTTTGGAAGAGACTTTTAAGATCATGGAATCATTATGGCTGGAATTGACCTTTAAGATCATCAAGTCCAACTGTTATCTAACTCTTCTGGGCCCACTTCTAAACCATGTCCCTGAGCACCATAACTAGACAGCTTTTAAATACATCCAAGGATGGCGATTCAACCACTTCCCTGGGCAGCCTGTGCCAGTCTTTGATAACCCTTTCAGTGTAGAAGTTTTTCCTAATGTCTAACCTAAACCTCCCCTGGCGCGACTTGGTGCCATTTCCTCTTGTTCTATCGGTTGTGCCTTGTGAGAAGACACCAACGCCCACCTCTCTATACCCTCCTTTCAGGTAGATGTAGAGAGTGATAAGGTCTCCCCTCAGCCTCCTTTTCTTCAGACTAAACACCCCCAGTTCCTTCAGCCGCTCCTCAGAAGACATGTGCTCCAGACCCCTCACCAGGTTTGTTGCCCTTCTCTGGACCCTCTCCAGCACCTCAATGTACTTCTTATACTGCGGCACCCAAAACTGAACACAGTACTCGAGGTGTGGCCTCACCAGTGTGGAGTACAGCGGGACAATCACTTCTCCAGTCCTTCTGGCTGCACTATTCCTGATACAGGCCAGGATGCCGTTGGCCTTCATGGCTGCCTGGGCACACTGCTGGCTCGTGTTCAGCCGGCTGTCAGCCAACACCCCCGGGCCCTTTTCTGCCCCACATCTTTGCAGGCACTTTTCCCCAAGCCTGTAGCGTCCATGGGGTTGGTGTGGCCCAAGTGCAGGACCCGCCACTTGGCCTTGTTGAAACTCCACTGTTGGCCACAGCCCATCGATCCAGCCTGTCCAGATCTGTCTGTAACACTGTCCTACCCTCAAGCAGGTCAACACTCCCACCCAACTTCATGTCATCTGCAAACTTACTGAGGGTGCGCTCAATCCCCTCATCCAGGTTGTTGATAAAGATATTAAAGAGAACCGGCCGCAGCACTGAGCCACTTGTGACCAGCTGCCAACTGGATTTCACTCCATTCACCTCAACTCTTTTGGCCCGGTCGTTCGTTACCCAGTGAAGCGTACGCCTATCCAAACCATGAGCAGCCAGTTTCAGGTGTGACTTCTCTGCAGCAGATCAGAATGCCTCTGCCAGTGCTGAGCTTTTTTCTGTCCACCCCACACTTCTCAAGTCACAGTGCAGAGTGTACTGCTGGCATTGCTTAATGAGATGTTATTTTAATAATGCTTAATGCTTTGGTGCTGAGGATCTGTAGCTTGGATACTTGTTTGGTGTACCCAGAAATTGAGATTGGTCTGGTCCACAGTTTCATCTAGGTCAGTCTCATGAACAGCTAAATATATTGCATAAGTACTGGTGAGGAGAAGCAACTGCTACTCTCAACAATTACTTTGCTAAAACCCCTCCCTTAATGTTTCTTAAGTATAAGTCTTTTGTTTCTGTTTTGCATCTTCATTGTTTCTGCCTCTGCTTCTATTTTTCATGTGGCAGCTTGGGTACAGAACATGGAAATATAGAGTGCAAAGTGCTCATGGTTTCTTTGTCAGCCGCAGAGGAAACAACCTACTGATAAACCAGCCTCTCCGAGTTATTCATTGTGTCTAAACCCTCCTGTTCATTGCTGCAACAATCCCACTAGTGGGCGTGATGCAGTGTTTTGCAGATTTGGAGCCAAGAAATAAAGGCAAGGTAGGATGAAGGGCCCCATCCCAGCTCCTCCTGCCCAGCGTAGGGCACTGGTTGCTGCTAATACTGGAGGAGTGTGACCGCAACAAGTGTTTTGTGACAAAATCTGAATCAGTGTAAGTTGGAGGCTGTTTTCCTCTTGGAGGTTACTGCTTATAGAAGTTCCTGAGGGTCTGAAGATTTCTTTTCCTCTTTCTTTGTGTGGCCAAGCTGAGTTAGTTACCCTCTGCCTCTCTCCTTGCATGTAGAGCAGGACACTGCCTTTCTGGGATCCAAAGTGATCCTGGGCTTGCCTGGAGGCCAGGGAGGATGTGGTTTTGGGAGGGTTTGGGCAGGTGCCTCCTTGCAGCAGGCAAGAGAAGTGGTGAGGAAGGCGCTGGGACTGTGACTCTGAAAGAAACCTGCCCCTCTCTCTCCCCAGCACGAGGCTTCCCCGGGCTTCAAGGTGGGCATGAAGCTCGAAGCCGTGGACCGCATGAACCCTTCCCTGATCTGTGTTGCCACAGTGACTGATGTGGTGGACAATCGCTTTTTGGTGCACTTTGACAACTGGGATGATACTTATGACTACTGGTAAGTGCACAGAGGCTCCTGGGGTACCAGTGCTGGGGAGACACCCTGCCACTGCTTCAGCAAGAGCGACAGCATGCTTGGGAAAGCGTGGGACAATCCCATCACACTGCTGCAGACAGGCCACCACTGGTCCACTGAGGCAGAGGGTCACCCCCGTGTGCTGGGGGGCAAACCTTTACCTGTTCCATGTCACCTCCTGGGACATTGCCATGGCCCTGTAGTTAACATGGGGCACAGACAGATGTGATTGCATGCTGTGGGCTTGCCCTGAAACCCGCCTGGGAGACAGAGCCACCTGTGATGCAGAGACTGAAGGCCTGATTTTAGAAGGAGCTCCTGGGTCTGTAGGCAGGGCATTGTGGCTGGGGTGGGGAAATGTCCTAGGTGAGGCTGGTTAAGGCCAATTGAAATGGCCAGTTAGCACAACCAGGGTCCTGAGAGCAACTCTGTTTTATGGCTGGAGCCCTCTGACCTTCTCTTACTTCTCACCCTGAGGAGCTGTGGGGCTGCAGCAGTTTCTGTCTCTGGCTGCTCCTCTCTGGCTGGTGCTGGCCTGCTCTGTCCCAGGGCAGACCTGTGAAGCAGTAGCACCTGAGTGGGCTGTGATCTTCTGGAAGCCATGACCAGGACATGAGCCCCCCAGCCCCCTGCCATTGCTCAGGTCTCACCCCTCCGAGCTGTGAAAGGCACAGCCTGTCTCCCCGCTTACAGCAAAGCATTGCTGTTCCCTGGGCAGCTCTGCAGCAGAGCTTGCACCCAGATCATGTTTGTGTCCTGCCCTGCTGAGCTGGAGTCACCCCGCTCTAGCCCTTGCCTTGCTACGGCCCATGGTTCCCAGGGTCACTCAGGGACAAGGGTGCTGTAGAAGACCTCAGCTTCTGCAGGGACTTTTGCCCTGGGCCCTCATGGCCCATACTGTCTGGTGGTGATGAACCAGGTATCTCAGACCTCTTTAAGAGTTTGGGTGTGTTTTCCAGGTGTGACCCCAGCAGTCCATACATCCACCCAGTTGGATGGTGTCAGGAACATGGCAAACCCCTCACACCTCCTCAAGGTGAGTCAGCGGCCCGGGAGCACAGCCTTCACTGGTGGATCCCCTTGGGGACAGGCTTCCCAGGGTGCCATGGGGATCCTGGGGGTGCAAACCACACAGCCCTTGCCTGTCTGCAGGCCCAGGTGGTTTCCTTCATCAAGGCCACAGCCAGGGAGGTGGCACACTGCTGCTGAGGCTCCTGTACATGTGCTCAGGTGCAGCATGGTTGTGCCGGGCCAAGTGGAGACACGAGGGGGACCCAAGCTGTCTGTGCAGACCCAGATGTTTCTGCTTCTTTGTACCCTGGATTTCATGGTCCATGAGAAAATAGTAGCACTTATTGATGTCTCTCAGGTTCCCGTGTGCCTGGCACAGGCTTGGTTGGTCCTTCAAGGCAGTAGGACGTTCCAGTGTACTTGCCGTCTTCCTGCAGGCATGTTTCACCTTCTGCATCTTCCCCCTTCTAGATTATCCTGACCCTGACAACTTCACCTGGGAAAAGTACTTAAAGGAAACTGGTGCATCTGCTGTCCCAGATTGGGCCTTTAAAGTGGTGAGTGCCACATCATCTGCTGCACTGTGCCTGGGCAGGAATTCAGTTTTTTTCCATTGTCAGGTCTTTGCTTTTACAAAAAGTCAAGTGATGTTCAGCATACTCCTGCCACAGGCCTGGGGTTTGGATCTACACTCAAGGTTCAGAAGTCAGGACTATCCTGGGCAAATAGTTCAAAACTGGGAAAAATGGAAAGTATGACCATCCCCTTAGCTAGACAGGAGCTGGGTGATGGGAACTTGTTTAGCATTACTTGATAGTTGTCTCCGACTGCAACAACAGCAGCTGTGTCAAGCGAAGTGTGGCTGCAATATAGAGCCCCAAAATCCGTCTCTTAGAGACCTTCTTCCTTTGGGTACAGCTTTCCCGTCTTGTTAAAACACAGCTCAGATCCGGGCAGCCTGTCCCCACTCTCTCCTGTGAGCTGGGATGGCTCTTACCTGGACAGGCTGGGGCTGGGAGCTGGGCTTGAGGAGCACACGCTGCAGGGAAAGCTGCTGAGGGGTGTGGGAGCCTGAAGCACGGCCCTGCTCCCCGCTGACCTGGTTTCCTCCTGGCCCCAGCGCCCACCCCATGGCTTCCTGGTCAACATGAAGCTGGAGGCAGTGGACAGGAGGACTCCTTCATTCATCCGAGTGGCCAGTGTGGAGGATGTGGAAGACCACAGGATAAAGGTGAGTGCTGGAGTCTCGGTGCCGAGCCTGTGTCCAGGCACTGTGCTGGCTTGCTCCTGCCCTTCCCAACTCTCTGCCAGTTGCAGAAGCAAAGTGTGTGGACAAAGTGTGTAGAAGCGCACCGTGTGGAGGATGGCAGGTCCCAGTGCCAGGTCCCAGAGCCTTGTGCCACAGTTCAGCTCTACCCTGCTGCTTGTTTGCAGCTCAGAGGGCTCCAGAGCTCCTCAGGGAGGTGCCCTGAGGTTTGAAGGATGACCTCTCTGCTTGTCTCCCTAGATCCATTTTGATGGCTGGAGCCACGTCTATGATTTCTGGATTGATGCGGATCATCCGGACATCCACCCCATAGGCTGGTGCTCAAAAACTGGACACCCACTGCAGCCTCCTCTCAGTAAGTCCTGCACCTGGGTCAGTCCCTCATACCAAGGCCAAAGCATGCCTGATCCCCACTGCCACCGCCACCTGCCCATGCGCAGAAATGGGAGGGCAGGAGCTGGCCGAGGATGGGCAGGGAGGAAGGGTTTTTCCATGGAGTTGTCAGTTGTAAGAGCCTTCCCTGTTTGTCACAGGCAGGGACGCCAGAGTCCTGCCTCTGCCTGGGGCTGCAGCCACGACAGTCTCTCTCCTGTTTCTTCTCCTGGTCTAGGGCCAAAGGAACCGGCCTCCTCTGCCCACGGGGGCTGCCCAACCCTGGGCTGCAAGAGCATCCCTCACACCAAGAGCTCCAAGTACAGCTTTCACCACAGGTGAGCTCCCCAGCGCAGCTCAGAGGGGCGCAGCTTCCCTGCCAGCCCTTCCTCCGCTCCTCCCTCCCCGCCACCCCCACCAGCAGCCAGCCCTTCCCTGCGCCCACCCCACGCCTGGCTCTGCCCCCCGCTTAGGGGCAGCCCTTGCCCTCCCCAGGCCAGGCCCCACGGTGGCCTGGAGCCCACGGCTAGTGTAACTCCTGTGAGCTTCTGTCCTGCAGCACCCGGAGCCCCTGGGGGTGCCCTATGTGCCCATGTACCTGTGGGGACATATGGGCTACACAGGGGACAGTGCCTCTAAGGTGCTGTTCACTGATACCAGCTGCAAGGACAATGTTCCTCCCACCCTTCATGGATGCCTTTCGCTGTGAGGTTGTGAGCTGTGAAGTCCTGAGAAGGACAAGTGCATCTCCCCCAGCTCAGTCAGTCGCTTGCATGACCTTTTCCAGGGGAAACCGGGCACAGTGGAGTGCCAACCCCAGCACGGCAGGCTAGCGTCAAGAGGAGCATCCGTGAGGATGGGGAAGGCAGGTCTGGCTCCCAGGGGTTTCTCTACTGGCCACGCTTGTGACACTTGCTTCCTCCTCAGTCTGAGGCTAGTCTGGATGTCTGTGGGGGCAAGGAAGGGAAGATGGAGACTCTGTGAACCCGAATGACCTGCTTGATCTGCACTGTGGTGACGTGCACAGGCTCGCTGTGATGGCAGCAGAGGAGGTGGGATGGGTGTTCGTAGAAATACTGTGGCCAACAGCACTAGGGAAGTGATTGTACCTCTGTACTAGTGAGGCCCCACCTCAAGTGCTGTGTTCAGTGCCCTCACCCTGGAGTTCGTTCAGCACGTCTTTACTCTGCTTTCCATGGCCAGGGCTACGGCTTCCCTTGCTCAGAGGCGGAAGGGTGGCCCTGGTGGATCGCCCCCCCATGCTGCTCTGAGCCAGATCCATCGCTTGCCTCCTCTCTTTTCTCTAGGAAGTGCCCCACGCCGGGTTGCGACGGGTCGGGACACGTGACTGGGAGATTCACGGCCCATTACTGCCTCTCAGGGTGCCCGCTGGCAGAGAAGAACCAGGGCAGGCTTAAGGCGGACTTGTCTGACACCGAGGCCTCAACTCGCAAGAGGAACCTGATTGGCTTCCCTCAGCGAAAGAAATCTCGGCACCATGGGAGGTAGGGGCGAGCCTGATGAGCCCCGTGCAGCAGTGCAGGGCCCCTGTGCCGCGACTGCCATCCCTGGGAGGGATGGCCAAGCCGGAGAGGCTCCTTGACCACAGGGGGAGCATGGTTGCTGGCAGCTGGCATGTGTCCTTCCAGCTCTGTTGGGCACCTCTCTTGGTTTTTCTTCCCATGTTTATATCTTTAGCTGTCAACCCTTTGGGTCAGGGTCTGAGAGGTAATCCTTGCTCCCACTGCCAAGGCATTGCTGCTCTGTGCTGTGTGGGGGAGGGCTCTTGGGCCAGTCCCAACCCAGTTAGAAATCAGTCTTCCTGTCTCTTTAGAGGGCGACCTCCAAAGTACCGGAAGATCCAGCAGGAAGACTTCCAGAGTAAGTGCCGTCCTCTGCCGCGGTGTCATCACAGGGGCAA
Source organism: Charadrius vociferus (assembly GCF_000708025.1). NCBI lineage: Eukaryota > Metazoa > Chordata > Aves > Charadriiformes > Charadriidae > Charadrius > Charadrius vociferus. The sequence goes on from NW_009648638.1 coordinate 1,370,003, forward strand.
GGCTCAAGGAGCTGGGGTGGCGGCTGTTGGAGGCAGGGCTCCCTTGGCTCACTCAGTCAGTCCTCACACAGGTGAGCACCAGTGAGGAGCTTGTGGTCGACTACCAAGGTTGACCATCTGACAAGGAATGTCCCTGCCTCTTACCAGAGCTCTGCTAGGTCCCTCGTCATGTCTCTTGGTTTATGTCTGTGACTCCTTGAGTGCTTTAGGGCAGGGAATTAGGATCCCCTCTCTGTGGCAGTGCATTTTCCCTGGCGCTTTGTCCTCTTCAGACAGGGATGCTGTGCCTTCATCCTGTGGCTGCTGTGCCCCAAAACATGAGTGTGGCTGTGAAGTGCCAAATGATTCTTGCAGTGCAGAAACTGATGCTGAACAGTTTGCTTGGCATTTAATTCTGATGGCTGACATAAGACAATGACCAACATTTATTCCAGCCAGTATCCATTTTACGGTGAGCAGTCCTGCTGCCTACCCCAGTGCTGGGGGTGAATGATGAGAATCTCATCTTGGGAGCTGTCCTTGACTCCTCGGAGCAGATAGAAAGGGAAAAGCTTTGTTAAAAACGTGAAATTAACTGAATGATACGGGATGGCATTCTGGTGTGAAATTTGACATTGAAATCTAATTTGGTATGGAAAATGAACGACTTAAGGTGATGAGAACAAGGCAAATCCAAGCCTATCTCTAAACTTCTTCCCCTGCCATCCCCAATCTCACCAAACTGAAAACTTGGATACACTGATATCCTATTAATTCAAGGGACAACCACTAGCTCTTGATACCTGGACCCATGAGACCATCTGCTGCCAGCCCTGGGCCCTTCCCTGAATGGGACCCTCCCCAAGGCTTGTAGGATGGGATGGGATGTTCTTGTCCTTCTATCTTGTATTGCATCTTGCGTTTCTATTGCCAGCTATTTCTTCAGACAACATGCACCAGTCGCTCTTCATGTCTGCCCTGTCTGCCCACCCCGACCGCTCCCTGTCGCTCTGCTGGGAGCAGCACTGCAAACTCCTGCCAGGGGTGGCTGGCATCACGGCAACTACAGTGGCCAAGTGGACCATTGATGAGGTAAGATGGTTTTGAAGACTGTTTGCTGGTTCCTAACCCACTGGCATGGCTGGGAGCGCTCTTCCTGGCTGTGCAGCACCATGGTACATGTGGCAGGCATGGAGGTGTTTCAGTGGCCACTTCCCTGGGCTAGCGAGAAGGCTAGTGAGACAGCTGCCAGACATGAGCCCTGATGGTAGCTGCTGGGAAGCATGTGCAGAACTACCAGGTTCTTGCTTGGCTTGAATGTGACACTAGCTCAGGGCGGGCAGGTGAAGGCAAACAGCAGTCTCTTCATTTAGCATGTTACAGTTTTCCAAAGAAACCAGTTTCATCTTTGCCAAGCTAAAAAATTAAACCATAGACTCTGCAGATAAGAAGTCACTTCACTGTTTCTCTACAAAAGAAATATTTACCTCGAAGTCTTCACTGTCACCTCCGTTCACTTTCTTAGGCATCTGCAATGGCCCCTCTTAAGTCCTGGGTAGCTGGAATCTGGCACCAGCCCCAGCAGTCAGCCCAGCCTGATTTCCCCATTACCCTCCTGTGTGCCCCTCTCCTGCCCCAGCCCCTCAGTGGGAATCGTCTGGCTGTGCTGGAGACGGCTTGTTGGAGGTGAAGCTGCTGTAGCATTTGCTGCTCTGGGGCTGGAGGAGGCCAGTGCCTGTGCCCTGGTCCAAGGGCGATCTCTAGGCAAGGGAGCATGCTGCAACCGCAGCCTTTGCCCGGACAGCCACGTGTTACCTTACAGGGTGCAAAATGTCTCTGTGGAAGTGAGGATGTGGGCTCATGGCAGGTGTCCAGCGAAAAACATTGCTTCTGTCTTGTCATTTCTCTGTTTATTCCAAGGTCTTTAGCTTTGTTCAGACTCTGACGGGTTGCGAGGACCAAGCCAAGCTCTTCAAGGATGAGGTGAGAAGGGCGGGAGGATGAGTGCAGGTGGCCAAGGACAGGGCAGGGAGGAATTGGCCAGTGGCCTTCCTGCAACGGATTGCTGCTGAACGCTGAGAGCATGTCCAGCACCTGGCCGTGATCCCACCCTGCAGCCCTGGGGGCAGCAGCCCCACTGCGTTTGAGCATGCAGCTGTCTGCCTGTGCAGATACGGTGGTGGGATGCTGACCCCCAAGGAGCTGTGCTGCCCTGTTCTCCCAGCATGGCTGAGGGAGGGCCCCTCTGTGGAGGGATGGGGGAGCGGCAGGAGGATGGCACTGCAGCCTCAATAGCACCATCACCTCCCGATGGAAGCTGCTTACTCCTCATCCATTCATCCTTCCCGCCTGCATCCTCTCACCAGCACAGCAGTTGGGTGGCACTGCCACCTGTCAGCCAGGGTCATTGCTTTTGGACCCTCCTGGGGACAGATGCGCAGAGAGGCTGCTTCCCTGCACGCGCAGTGCACCCAGGGCAGGCTGATCCTGGGCGCACTGGGTACAGCAAATGTCCCAGCCTGTTTGTAAACAGCTCCTGTGATTTAAGGGCACTCAGGCATGTGAAGCTGAGCTGGGGGCAGCCTCCACGCGTGCCGGGACCTGGAGTGGGGAATGGACGGGTGTTTGCCCGGAGCAGGTTGCCTGCTGGCTGTGTGCTGTGCCCGTTGCGCTCTGGCACAGAAGCCCGGGCTGGCTGCAGGGTGAGCTCCGGGGGCGGCCGCGGGAAGGGCCTTTGCCCCTGTATGCTCTGTTCTGGGGCACGTGAGATCCCAGGTCTGGCTTATCTGGGACAGGCTGGGAGTGCTGTGGGTGGCCCCTGCCTGGGATCGTCTGTGGCACCTGGCTGAGGGTGAGTGTGTCTGTGCACATCCCCAGGTTGTGCCTGTGCTGGCTGTCCCTAGGAAGCCACAGCCTGCGTTTTCGGTGAGTGCCTTTGTCCCTGCTCTCCTCTCCAGATGATCGATGGCGAGGCATTCCTCTTGCTGACGCAGGCTGACATCGTCAAGATTATGAGTGTCAAGCTGGGCCCAGCACTCAAGATCTACAACGCCATCCTCATGTTCAAGAATGCTGATGACACCTTAAAGTGACTTTTCTTGGCCCGATCGGGACCCTCCCTCAGCACCGGTGCTGCCAAACTGTCTGGTCAGGACAGAGATTCCCCTCCAACTGACCGCAGCTTATCATGTCCTGCTCATGTCCCCTCAGATGCCACATCTCCTCTCTCCCACCAGTCTATCCCCCATCCTCTCCCCTCCACACTGCCCTTCTCCTCCAGCGCTGGGTACAGGCTGACCCCAAGCCTCAGGGGCGGCTGCGGGGACGGAGGGTTGACATGGGACTAGCCTGTCCTGGCGGGACAGCTCTGCTCCCCGTGTCCTGCTGTGACTGCACTGATTCATGGGGGTGTGTTGAGGGACGGGGGAGCAGTGTAGCGGACAGGGGCTGACACCACTACTCGAGTTGCCCAGATGAGGGAAGGGACTGACTGCCTGCGTATGTGCTTGTACCCGTGTAAAGGCTGATCTTGGCTTTGCTCAGCAGCTGAAAGAGAGAATTTTTTCCCCCTCCTCGATGTGTTCCTCTGGGGGAGCTTGTGTTAACATCGTTTCCAAGGGATGCTCTCAAGGAGCTTCTGCTCACTTTGCCTTTTTCTCTGAATTCCTTTGACTTTGCCTTTTAAGGCCAAATGATGACTTTGCTTTGCCCCTTCACTGTACTGGGAACTGGTGGCCCACCTCTTGCCCCTTCCAGGGACCAATGTGGGCTCTGCCCACAGCTGACGTCTCTGCTTTATTCCTCTTTACTCTAATGCAGCAGCCCCAGGCCCCCATGGCGCTGGGGCTGGGCAGGTGCAGAACAAGCTCCATTCCTCTTGCGCTTCAAGCTGTCTTGGCCAGCACGTCTCTGGGAGAAAGGGTGCTTGGTTAACTTGTTCCCTTCGCAGAAATTAAAAAATCCTTTGCAAAGGAGAGTCGGATCCTCTTTGGTCCACGTATTAGGAGCAAGGCCCTTTCTAGAGTGGAGACAGCTGCTAAGGACAAGAAGCATCCGTTCCTCCGTAGGCAGATTCACGGCTCGCTTCTGAAGGCGTTCCTGTGTTGGCTGACTCGATCCTGCCAAGCCGCCTTCTCCCCCTTTTTTGTCCTGGCGAGGCCCCCGGGTTTTGCTGTCTGAAGAGGGGGATCTTCTGCTGTCCCTGGATTCCTTATTTGCAGAGCTAAAAGAAATTCAGCAGTTAACTGCGTTTTTCTTCTGTCCTTTTAGTAACATAGCACCCTTCCGACAAGGGTGCGGGCTCTTTGGGAATGCCCGTGTAACACTGTCCCTTGTGATGGGGGAGAGGCTGAGTTGGTTCGGACTCCACGGCCAGGAAAACCAATGTGCCTGGGGGGTCCTGGCAGAGTCCCAGGCAGCTTCTGATCGTCCCTGTGTGCCCTGGTGGCACCTGCACTGCTCTTGCCGTGGTGTTGCCGCCTGCTGTGGGTGCCGGGGGAGCAGTGGTGTGGCAATGCGGTGCTGGAGGGCGGCCACCTACCCCGAGGGATCTCCACAGTCCGCGGTGATGGCATCCGAGTCCCATGTCTACTTTCTTTCCCATTCCCAAGAATGACATCTCAGTACCAAAACAATTTTCCCCCCCCTTTCCCCATGCCCGAAGACAGGGATGAAGGGATCGTAGCAAAGTGCACCAGCAACGTGTCTTGGAGCAGCACTGCCTTGGGAGCCGCTGTCACACCTGGGTCAATCTGTTCTAGGCTTCCCATGGAAATGTAGCATTTTGACTCTTTCTTATTGAGTATTTGGGGTCACATTTGACCTGATCTTGAAACTCTGCTGCTTGCTCTTCACGCAGGACTTGCAATTAGTCGGTGTATTTGTTTTGTCAATGCTTGGGTTTGATTTAGGCAGCTCTCCCTCTCCTGTCCTTTTTTATTCTCTTCCGTCTCTTCAAGCACCGCGGTGTGGCCAGCTGTGGAGAGAGGGGGAGTGGGTAGGAACAGCCGTGTCTCACAGTCACTCTCCAAGTCACCCTTGATCTGCAGTAAATGGTCCCGAAATTGGTCTCTTCAGTTGATGGGGAGTCTCTTTCTGGGCCAGTGTGTGCTGGGGGAGAAGAGGAGGAGCCCTGGGACCTTCAGCTGTGAGACTCTGCGAATGGTGCTGAGACTTGGAACAGCTCTTGATACCCTTGCACAGGATGTGGTTATTGAGCGTGTAAGGAAACATCTTATGAAAGCATCTCATCTCATCTGCTCTGTTCTCTCATGCTAAATCTTTCCTCCTGTTGGGAAAGGGACTGAGTGCTGCCCGAGGGGCTGCTACCCAGGTGTCAGCTCTGAAAGTAGCGTGACGAATGGAGAGCCATGTCTCCCACAGGGCTGCCCCTGGGGAGCAGAGGTGGTGGTGAGCTCAGAAGATCCCTGCTGAAGGGGAAGAGAAGCTGTGGCTGTCCCCCAGGACTAGCTACAACCAACACCATCAACTCCTGCTCTGCTGTTGGGTGCAGTCAAGCTGTGCTGTGCCTGGGCATCAGCAAAACAGGCGGAGGGACCTGTGTCAGACTGTGCCGGCCATGGGCAGCAGCAGGAAGCTGTCCCCGTGGGGTATTGCCTTACCTGGGCTCTTTCGACCTCCCTCTAAGAGAACAGACACAAACTGGACAGGACTGGCAAGGTGCTCCCCCTTGGCTGGGGGGTCTGGCTGGACGCCGGGTCTCTGCTGGGTCTGAGCTCTGCGCGGGGAGCAGCCAGCAGGAGAACCAGCCCCACTGGAAGGGTGATGGGAGATGTGAGAGGCTCTGTCGCACACACTTATCGGCTTCTTGAGCATCCGTCCGTCAGCCCCTCGGGGGGGCTGACATGACTGTTTGGGTACAAAGCCTCTGGATTCATCTGGGTGAGAGAGTTACAGGGTTTGTAGGTGGTCAAGGGCTATTTACTGTTAAAACTTATAACCTCCTTCTTGTTTTCCTTTAAAACCAAACCAAACCCAAAGCATTGTGTGTGTACGTGTGGATGGGTGTTCGTGGAAGTACCACGACACCATTTCCTCTGCCGTTGATGTGTCGCTGTTTTAATGTGCTGGTCTGTGTGGCTGTGGAGGCAGCAGGCCCTGGTCCCAGGGTCTCGGGCGATGTGTCCTTTGTGAGCAGAAGTTGTCTCTGGTCCCAGCAGGGAAACCAGGAGAAGGAAGGTTGCTGCACCCCTGGCCTTGGCAGGTCCTCCATCCCCCCAGAGCATTGATTGGGAGTCCCCCCTCAGGGAGCATCAAGGGCAGCTGTGACCAAGGCAGAGGCACCAAAGTTTTTCATCCTTCCCCTGTTGCCTGACCAAACTCCTCACGGGTATGTCCACTGCCACATCACTAAGAAGCCGGAGAGGACAATGGGGCTGTGTCTGGTCCACAGGCACCTCTCTGGGGTCTTTCTGAGAGATGTAACTGCAGCCAAAATTTCCAAGTCAATGAAGAATTTTTCAAGTCAGATGTTTTCTTGAGTGGAGGCCCCCGAGCCTGTGCTCCTGTCATTCCTGCCCTTGCTGCTACAGATGGTGCTGGCAGGGCTTAGCTGGAGGTGTGGGAGATGTCCCACCACACGCTCCAGCCTCGGGCGCGGGGTGTCTTCTGGGGCAGCTGGTCCGCAGGTGACTCCAGGTGCATGGGAGCAGTTGGAGCCTCTCAGGAAGGTGTTTCTCCTTCCTCATGGAAATGGGCAGTGTCGTGACAGTGTGAGGCCAAGGTCTCCATTTCTGTGAGAGCAGCCAGCCTGAAGCTCAGCAAGGAAGGTGCCGTGCCCCCCTCGCCAGAGCGCAGCTGCCGGCCTCGGCCTTCCTCCGGCGATTTCCATGTCGATCACAAGCACTTTTAGAAAAGAAAGAAACCCTCCATACAGTCTGGGAGGGTTGAGGGCTTGGGGCAGCTGCCACCTGCAGAGGCGGATCTGGGGACGTGAGTGCAACGAGGGGCGTTGGGGAAGAGGCGGGAGCGTGAGGGGGATGTGACTCGGCCACTTCTGCTCCTCTGTTCCCCAGTCCGTACCCTCCGGGGGGGACCCTTTGGTGCAGAGGAGGGGGAAAGACCTGGGGGCTGCAGCTTGGCTACTGTCCTCCCATCCACCCCTTCCCTCTGGGGCCTGAGGCGCGCTCGGCCGCAGAGGGAGGAAAGCGTGTGTTGGGGGGGAGCATATTTTGGAAGGAGCGTTATGATAACTAAAGCTTTTTTGCACTTTCATTCATTTTGCACTTGTTTTTAGTTTCTTTTTTCCACGTTTTTGATATTCACACTTCCTCTTTGTGTTTTCATAACAAAAATACTTTTGTTGTAGCCAGTGAACCTATTCTGGAACTTTGTGTCCTGAGTATACAGAGGTTTAAAGGTCCTATATATATAAATTTATATCTGTGGGAAAGTAAATTTATATATATAGGTCATGGTGTGATGTGTTTCGTCAGTGTTTTAAAATAATAAACGAATGTGAGCAATTGAAGTCTGTGCACTGGAGACTGGTTACTCAGCCCCGCCACCCCCGCTCTGGGGACTGGTGCCTGGTCCTGCTGGGGACACTGGGGGACAGGGTGGGGGGGTGGACTGCCACACCCCATCCCAAAAGCCCCACACCGTCCCCAAAGCCCCAACCCGTCCCAA
>NW_009648638.1:1377675-1382609 GCF_000708025.1 Charadrius vociferus
AGCTCCCCGTCTCAGGGGGGTCCCGTCCTGCGCTGGTGGCTGCACATGGCCTCGGCCACGATCATCCCCAGCAGGACCAGGACCCCGGCCCCCAGGGCCAGGCGCACCACGTTGCTCCAGGTGTAATCTGGAAGGGACAAGAAGGGACAGTCAGGAGGAGACCCCCGGAGCTCCCAGACCAACGGAGTCCCGTGGGGGAAACAAGGGACCCAAGGGGATGGAAGGGGGCAGACAGACACCCTGGCAAGGGGACACGCTGGGGAGCTCCTGGGCCAATGAGGGAGAAAGGGAAGTTCAAAGGGAAGTTCAAAGGGAGCCCCAAGGCCTCCTGCCACCTCTGTCTCCCACATCCCTGCTCCCTGGGGACACCCCCTACCCACCTGACACCCCACCCAGTGGCACCAAAGATGGGGAGGAGGACAGAAACATGGAGCTGGCCCTCACCTGCCACTGCCAGCCAGATGGCACCGCTGGGCTGCGATGGGTACAACTGTCCCTGGGGCTGGTAGGTGTCCCCTGACCCTTGCCCCCCAACTGTGTCTATAGGGCCTATTAGGTCATCTGTAGGGTCTCTGAGGAGCTGGGGAGGCTCAAACACATCTGAAGGAAGTTATATTCCTCTGCTTGGACCCCAATTACAGCTGCTTTCTTCCCCCACTTCCTCTTGTCTAGTTCCCCCAGGATGTGGCAGATGCCAGGGAGGAAGAGAAGAGTAGGATGTGGCTGGGGGGATGTCTCACCTCTCACCGCCAAATCCAGGGTCTTGCTGACAGCAGACCATTCAAACAAAGCACCCCTGGTGAAGCACTGGCAGCTGTAGCGGCCCTCATTGCCTTTATGCACGTGGGAGAGGATGTAATCTCGTTCACCTGAGAGAAATGGGAAGCCTTGGATCCGGCCCTCCAGGTAGAGGAAACAGCCAGCCTTGGGGTGTGCAATGGTGCAACGGAAAACCACATCTGCTCCCGCATCCACCTCGTGGCCAGGCAGGACAGAGAGGACAGGTTCGGGGAGATGGAACTCTGTGGGGAGAGGAGAAGACATGAGAAGGTGAGCAGGGCTTTGACATGGTGCTAGCAGCCTCTGGGATCTCCATGACCCCACCACCAGGCTCAGGTAGAGGTGAAGATGGTCCTCACCTCTCCAAGCCAGGGAAGAGGGGAAAAACCCTGTCCATCCTGTGGATGGGGAAGCCAAGTGGCAACGTGCATCCCAGTCTGCCCATGTGGCATCTGACCCCACGTGAAGGGGTAACAGCATGTTCCTCACCTTGCACCTGGATTTCCAGGGTTTCACTGCGAGCCAGCACAGCGTCTCCCTTCCGGTAATGGCAGCTGTAGGCACCTGCGTCCTTTTGGGTGGCATTAGAGATGGAGAACTCAGCCCTGCTGCCACGCAGCTCCAGGGTACGGACCTGCTGGCCATTCTGGTACAGCACAAAGTTCCCGTTGTCACACCGGCAACTGCAGCAGATGGTGGTGGAACCTCCAGGTGGGATCACCCCAGGCGGCTTCAGAAAGATGGAGATGGCGGGGGCATCTGCACAGGGAGAGAGATGCTGTCAGATGCTGCCCTGCGGTGAGCCTGGAGCTGGCTCCACGCCCCACCTCCACACAAGGGTGAGTTTTGTTCTGTGGGGCTGGGGAAGAGCCCTGGGAGATGGATGGGGTCCCCAGAGATGTGTCCAAACTCACCATCTATCTCCTCATCATACTCACTTGGTGTAGCCTTGCTCTGTGCCACCAGCCAAGCACCTGCAAGAGAAACAGCCGTGTAACATTTCTGTGGAGTCTCCAGACACCTCATGTGCCTGCTCTGGGAGCCCACACAGCCTCTGGCACTCACCGAAGGCTAGCACGTGGGTCACAGGCAGGATCATGGCCCTCTTGGCTCCCTCCGTCCTCGGTTCAAGCAGGGTTTCTTCAGAGGAAGGCGTTGGCCGGAGGCACCGAGCAGCTGGGTGGCTTCTTGTGGGTCCCGATACGCCCTCGTTGCCACAAGCCCTGCTGTCCCACGGCTTGAGGGTCTGCAGACACAATTGCAGAGCTGGGGTGGTTGTACTGGAACCAGAATGTCCCAGTGAGCTGCCCAGGGCTGGGCACCCTTGATGACCTGGTCTTAGGATCCCGTGGACCTTAGGAGAGAAGCTATCGAGGACTTTGGTTTCTCTTTCTTGGCTCTGGTCACTTGATGGGGAAATGGCTTCCTCTTGGCCCTTGCGAAACAGGGTGAAGTTCTGCAATTGGGGCGGGGAGAAGGGACAGCACAAGACTTCCTGAATCTCCATAACAAAACTGCAACAACAAGTGGCATCATAAACCAGCTGTTTTAGCAAGACAGAATAAAAAGCGGACCATAGATAGCAAGTAAACGTCACATCCCTTCGGAGGCAGAACACCCCACTTCCCTGCCACACGCATTGGTTTTCCCACGGCATGCTGCACACCTCCTGTCTGTGGAGATGTGTCCAGCATCTGCAGGGGCGTAAGGTTTACCTCTTTTTTTTTTTTTATTCTAAGCCATTAAAGCAGGAATTTTGTTACTCCATTTGTTGTCAGTTCTTGCTCACCCAGGCCCAGGAAGACCTCTGTGCCATGTCGTGCCCCCTCGTCATGCCCAGAAACCTGCATGGTGCCCCCGCCACGGTGCAGAGCGGGTGGTGGAGGGGGAAAGGACACTGGCTCCAGCTGTGTCCAGGCGGTGCTCTTCCTCACAGCTGTGGGGCAGATTTGGCAGCTCCACAGAGTGGAATAGGAGGGAAGGAACTTGGTGTCCTTTTTGGCCTCCTCAGCGGCTGTTTCATCCCAGCTGGCCTACAGTGTCTTGTACTGGTGGAGGGACAGCAATACCTTCTACCTGTAGGTCTGGTCCACTCCACCGGGCTGGCCCCATCCCTCCTCCATCCAGGCCTTCCCAGTCCTATGCTGGAGCAACAGCAAGGTCCTTGCTCCAAATAACTGCTCACTTCCACCACACCTGAAGCCATTGCTGAGCAGTTACACCTTCACCTGCCATGGTTGCCTATGCTCCCTGTGCCTGCAGATGAGATTTTTATCACATAAGGTAACAATCGCCAGTTCTAGGAGCCACTGGACTCCCAGTGGGACAGCTGGCTCCGTCCTTCTGGTGCAGCAGCAGGCATGTGGCCCACTGTTCACCTGGCTGGCCAGTGGGTCCTGGCAGTGCTGGGGGGGGCCATCTACCTCTCAGCACAGGAGGAACAGCACTGACGTGTAGCAGATGCTCACAGCTGTCCCCAGTCCCACCACAGCTCTGAGGCTCACAGGTGTGAAGAGCTTGGGAGAGTGTGAATCTGCGTGGAGAGGAAGTGAAGCCATGAAGCACTGACCTGCACACCATTGCGGTCAGGAGAAGGAAGAAGGTTTTCCTGAAGAGGTGTCCCACTGCATGTCCTACAGGTGTTCTTGTCTTCACACAGAATCATAGAATCGTCTAGCTTGGGACCTAGACTTAAAAGGGACCTTTAGGATCATGGAGCTCAACACTAACCTAACTTTGCCAAAACCACCACTAAACCACGTCCCTCAGCACCACGTCTACCCGTCTTTTAAATACGCCCAAGGATGGTGATTCCACCACTTCCCTGGGCAGCCCGTTCCAATGCTTTCCATTGGAAGTGGTCTCCATGGCTTTGTGGTCCTCATACAGTCTATGTAGTCTGTAGTCCATGTACCTCCCATGTAGTGTCTTTGTGGTTCCCATGTGGTCTATGCAGTCAGTGGGATTTCCTGTGGTCTCCACATGGTCTGTAACAGGCCATGTGGCCTAAATTGGTCTCGTGATCCTGTCCTGGTTCCGGCAGGGATGGGGTTAATCTCCCCCGGAGCCGGCAGGGGGCAGGTATTCCCTCCCACGTGACCCATGCCCGGGCTATAAGAGGAGCTAGCCGGGGCGAGGAGAGGAGTCGCCACTCGGGGGTGGGCTGCGGCGGTGCGGGTCCGGTCGGTGCGCTTCGCGGCGGTACTGTAATCGCGTTTTCGTCTTTTCCTTTTGCTGTTCTGTTAAATTGCACTCTTTTAACCCACGAGTTTGGCCCTGTCATTTTCTTTTTCCACGACTGTGGGAGTTGTGCGAGCGGCCGCGTGGTTCTTTGTTGCTGGCTGAGGCCAAACCACAACAGTTCTTTTTGGCGCCCAACGTGGGGCCTGAAGGGTTGCAATAACAAATTTCTTGTATCCATTTCCCATATTGGTTGGATAGTTGCCCGTTAGGATGTTACTTCGTTTGTTTGCGTGGCTGTGCTTTGCAAATTCTTACATGCTCTATCTACTCCCCGTGATGCTGTTTGTTATCTCGGGGAGAGGGATCAGGGCTATAATTTTGCTGTCATTTGCAATTTCAGCTTATGATATGATAACATCACTATTGAAGTGGCTTTGTTGGGGTGTCTATGCACTATTGCTGTCTTGTCCATACCTTGGTTATCATCTTTCAGAAGTTATTAATAATATCACCCAATCTATGGGAGAAACAGGGGGAGATACTTTCCCCAGCTCTTTTGCCTCCCTTTTCTCCTTTGGGCCAGATATGACACCTCTTGAGAACTTTGAATATCCTTGGGATGCTCAAACCAGCATGTTTCTATTGCTATGCCTGCTGAATGTTTTTCAGATCTTGTTTAGGGTTAAGCAACTGCTTAAGTCTACCACCCAGAGATCTGCCCCAAGGCTGGATAGTCAGGGGTGGCATGGCATGTGGGAGAATATGGGCAGGTATCTAGAGAATTTCTCACCTCCAATGGTTTGGGACTTCACCCTCGAACAACTCCAGGACCCTGATAAAGTAATAGAATATTGGAAAGGAAAATGCTGTGGCTACTCCAGAGAGGCACAACTTACGGCACTGTGCTGGGCCCTGGCCAGTATCTACCAAACACTGCTCAGTACCATGCAAGACCCTCAGGGGAAAAAGAG
>NW_009648638.1:1387311-1389479 GCF_000708025.1 Charadrius vociferus
TAAGTAAAGGGCATGAACTGCGTCAGGTATACCAGCCTCAGCAGCTGGCATCCAACAACCCCCTTGAGATCAACATCTTCAATCTTGGACCATGGGCATAGACTGCATCAGCATACACCCGTCCAGCACCACACACCATCTCATGTGACCTGACAGACTGTTCTCACAGATGGAGCCTACAGTCATGGACTAAGTGAGTTTAATGGACATTTTAAGTGAGTGCAATGGACGTTTTAAGTGAGTTCAACGGACACGTTGGAGGTATGGCCCACAGACTATGGGAACTGTAAGATCTGGGCATGACACAGATGGTATGGAATAAGGGGTGGATAATGTCCTGGTTCCGCCAGGGATGGGGTTAATCTCCCCAGGAGCCGGCAGGGGGCAGGTATTCCATACCACGTGCCCCATGCCCGGGCTATAAGAGGAGCTAGCCTCCCACGTGACCCATGCCCAGGCTATAAGAGGAGCTAGCCGGGGCGAGGAGAGGAGTCGACACTCGGGCTGCGGTGGTGCGGGTCTGGTCGGTGCGCTTTGCTGCGGTACTGTAATCGCGTTTTTGTCTTTTCCTTTTGCTGTTCTGTTAAATTGCACTCTTTTAACCCACGAGTTTGGCCCTGTCATTTTCTTTTTCCACGACTGTGGGAGTTGTGCGAGCGGCTGTTCTTTGTTGCTGGCTGAGGCCAAACCACAACAGATCCCTACAGTGCAAGTGATCTCCATATGGTCACCATTTGATACAGCCCCTTGATCCAGGACGGTTCAGATGATTCTGAAGGCCAGTGGTAGGCAGGAAACCAGAAACTACCCCCCAGGGGTCCCTGTCCCTCCCAGCCTTGTCCTTAGCACTGATGTCCCCCTGTAACCTCTTCCCAAGGAATCTGTGGACGCTCACTGGTGTGCTGCCCTGCCTGAGCAGCCAGCACCCTGTAGTGAGATGGATGGATGGATGGATGGAGAGGGTCTGCGAGGCCCTGGTCTGAGATAGTTGCCATCCACAAATGTACATCCTGGTCCCATATCATCCTGGATGCATGTCTGGCTCCCATGTGTTGCCCCAGATACGTTTTTGTCCTTCCTCACCCTTGACACATGTATTATTCCACATTCCCCACATGGACACACGCCTTATCCTACCTCACCCCAGAAACCCCTATAGGTCCAGCTCTGTGCCCAGTTGAGGCCACAACATGGATCCTTGCTGGCCCCATACCTCACCAGGCCCTCTGTCCCTGGCTGCCCCTGGGCTCAGGCACTCCGCAGGACAGGGACAGCCCATGTCCTTCGTTCCCCAGTGCCTATGTCCCAGGAGATGCCTTTCTCAGTGTCCTCCAGGTCCTCATATCCTCCCGCTCCCTCTGTCCCGACACAGTTCTTGTGATGGGGGATGTCCTTGGCTGCCTGTCTATGGGGACATGCCACATAGGAGCTATGAGGTCCACCAGGCAGGGACATTCCTCTACGAGGTGGCCTTTTTGAAGGACTCAGGCGGGCTCACGGTCACCCAGAGTCTCCTTTTGACCAGGGGCATGGGGAGTTGGAAGACACCTGCTAAGCCTTCCCTCTCATCAATCCCACCACAGCCCTTCAACCCATGGCCATGTCTCCCCCACCCCACACCAATCCCATCCCACAGACATATCCCAAAGTCCCCACCACCACCACCCCATAGCTGTGTCCCACATGTACGCACCACCCGATATACATGCTCCACATCCTTGCTACCCCATTTCCATGTCTCCATGTCCTCCTCATTCCACTGCCCTGTCCTCCATGCCTCCTCCCTCCCCCCCATATAGCCACGTCCCAGTGGCTCCCTGATCCACAGCAGTTCCACCCCACAGCTATGTTTCCATGTACCCACATGCCACAGTGATGTGCCCCTGCTCATGGTGATCCCACCCCATGGCTATGTCCCATGTAACTCCCATCATCCCATAGCTGTATACCCATGGCTCCCACCCCATTGCTGTGGCCCCATGGCCACCTGCACCATAGCCATATCCCACAGAATCACAGAATCCCAGACTGGTGAGGGCTGGAAGGGGCCTCTGGAGCTCCCCCAGTGCCACCGCCTGCCAGAGCAGGGGCACCTCCAGCAGTGGCACAGGACGGTGTCCAGGCGGGTTTGGGATGGCTCCAGAGGGGGAGACTCCCCCACCTCTCTG
>NW_009648638.1:1390331-1392351 GCF_000708025.1 Charadrius vociferus
GGGGACCTTGGAGGTTGTGGTTTCAGTGGGTCCTGGGAGTTGATAGCGTTCTTGACCCCACAAGGAGGGGGGCATCTTGGGGGATCTGAGGAGGACATGGGGGTCCTGCTTATCCATGGGGGCCAGCCCCCCCTGCCCCCCCCTCCGACCCTTCTCTCTGCTTTGCAGGGAGGCCTTCTGCCAGCAGGCTCCCATCTTCCTTGACTACCTGCACAACATCCTGCAGAAGTACCCCGACGGGGGGCAGATCCTCAAGGTGAGACCCCCAGGGAACCCCACCATTGGGGCTCTCTTGCCCAGCTGGGCAGACAGACCGCAGGGCAACTGAGGTGGGTGGTGGTCCTTGCCCAGCACCAGCCCCTGGACCTTGCTGGCCAGCTGGGAGAACGGGTTGGTGGTTTTCTCTGGGGGCTGGGGGGACCCCGGTGTCCAGGCACTGATCCCTGAACCCAGGAGCTGGTGCAGAACGCGGACGATGCTGGCGCTAAAGAGGTTGTGTTTGTGTCCGACGAGCGGGAGTTTGACGTCACCAGAGGAGGACTGGAGGGCACTCAGGGTGAGAGGCGCTACGGGCACTAGGAGAGACTGGGTGAAGCAAACGGGTGGCACTGGCAGATACTGGGAGGGATTGGGGGATACTTATGAAGAACTGAAGAGGGATCAGAGTGAACCAGGGAAACTGGAAACAATGAGGTGTTCTGTGATGTGCTGTGGGCACTGATGGTACTGGGAGGACTCAGTGGTACTGGGGGCACTGAGGGGGATTTTGTGGGACTGGAGGGGGGACTGAGATTGTGGGGACACTGAGTGTGGGTTGCAATCCCCCCTACACGTCCCAAGTCTCCCCTAACCCATGGTCCCGACGCCCCAGGCCCAGCCCTCCTGGCCTACAATGACGCCCTGATGTCCCCACGGGACTGGACGGGGCTCATGCGCCCAGGGGTGTCGCACAAGCGGGAGGACCCCAGCACGGTGGGACGCTTCGGCCTGGGCTTCACCTCTGTCTACCATCTCACCGGTAGGTGGCACTGGGGGCCTCAACGGGAATTCAACTGGGGACAGGGGTTGTACTGGAGGCACTGAACTACACGTGCTGGGGAGAACTTGTTGGGGGAGGGGGAGCAGACGGGAGGGGTGGCAAAATGGAGTGCTGTGCCTGAAGTGAGGAAGACTGGAGCACCAGGAGGCCACAGAGAGGGTGGGTGGCAATGGAGGGCAGGGCTGCAGGGGTAAACTGAGGGAGGACTGATGAATTGGGATTCAGCTTGGGATCACAGGAGGCACTGCGGGGTTGAACTTGAGGGTAGTGGGTGGGCACGTGGGCCCCTGATGGGTTTGGATGATCTGGGTAGGCAGTGGTGTCCATGCCATCGCTGTGGCCTCATGGTTCCCATGTCCTCAGACCTGCCAGGTGTGCTGAGCCCCCCATCCCTGGGGGTGCTGGACCCCGAATGCCGGGTGCTGACAGGTGCCGGTGCCCGCTGGGACATCTCTGCAGCCCAAGACCTTCCTGGCCTTTTTGAGCCCTTCTGGGCTGGGCTGGAAGCTGTGGGACAGCACCGTGGCTCTGCCCAGGGCACCCTCTTCCGCTTCCCACTTCGCCGGCAACCCTCGGGAATCGCTGCAGGGGTCTCCGATCCTGAGCGCCTCCGTAGCCTCCTCCAGACCTTCCTCACTGAGGCCCCTCTTGCCCTCCTCTTCCTCCGCCACGTCCGCCGTGTGGCCCTGCACCGTGTGGCCCCTGATGGGGTCCAGACCCTCATGGGGACCCTTGTGGCATCCCCTCAGCCTCTCCCTGTCCCAGGGCCATCAGGGGATGAGGTGCTGAGTCTGGCATGGTGCCTGGTGGCCCTGCACGGGGATGGGGTGCGGGACAGAAGCGAGTGGCTGGGGGCCACGGGCAGGGCCACGGAGGGGCCGGCTGTGGCGCTGGGCGCAGGGCTGGGCTGCTGCCCCGAGCTGAGCCTGGCGCACCCCCTCCGTGGGCCCTGCCGAGGCCCGCTGTGCTGCTTCCTACCCC
>NW_009648638.1:1392766-1405143 GCF_000708025.1 Charadrius vociferus
CATGCAGGAGGCCACGGCCAGCCACGTGCGGGAGGTGCTGCGGCGCCATGGGGCTGCAGACCTCCCAGCTGCCGATCGGCTCTCCCTGCTGCGCTACGTGGCCGCGGATGGGTGCCATGCTGAGCTGCGGGGTCTCCCCCTCCTGCCTCGTGCCGATGGGACCTTCGTGGCCTTTGGGACTGCATCAGCTATTGTCTACGTGGACACGTCCGACTGTCCCAGGTGAGTCTGTGGCCCCAGGCAGCCCCATTCCCTGTGGGAGTGGGCAGGTGAGCCGGTTGCCCGGGGCACAGCTCCTGCTCTTGAGCTGAAAGGAGGGCCAGGGTCAAACCTGGTTGGGCACCTCACCGTCCTCCTCCTCTTTCCTGGTCTCACCAAGTGAGATGTCCAGGAAGCTGCCTGCCCCCATTACCCCTCTAGTCCCCCAGCACCTCCATTTGTTCCCACAGGGAGCTCCTGCCCGGCCTGGCCGGGTCCTTCCTGCCCTCAGACCTGGAGCCAGGCTTGGACAGCCTCCTGCGAGGCATTGCCAAGGCGGGTAAGAGATGGGAGGTCACAGGGCCATCTTTGGGTCCCCCGATCTCCCTCTAAAGCCCAACAGCCCGAGGCACTCTTGTACACCCTTGAGCTCCTCTGCAGCCCCAATGTCCCTTGTACCACGCTGATACTCCCTGTACACACCTGGCGTCCCTGGTCCCTGTCTGACTCCCCTCGCTGGGCTCCCCCCATCCAGTCAACACCACTGTGGATTCCAAGTCTCACTGTCTCTCTCCAGTCTGGGGTACATTGTCTGAGCCCAGGGCCACCTCTCCTATCCTGCATCTCCCTGTGTCTCTGGGGACTCCCGTCCTTGCTGTTCTTCCCACGTTCCCCCCTCTCCTCTGTGCTCCCTCAAATCCTGTGTCTCCCTGTGTTCCCCATCTGAGGACCACTGTGCCCCCCAGTACTGGTCCCCCTAACACTTCTTTCCCTCTCAGATCTTCTCTATCCCCACCAATCTGGGGTTCCCCTGTTCCTCCTATTTTGGGTATCCACTGTCCCTCCAGAGCCCAGGTCCTTCCATCCCCAGAATGGGGGGGGCTCCCATCCCCTGCAGATCTCAGGTTCTTTCCCCCACATCCTGGGTCCCCCTGCCAGGTCCCAGGTCCCATGTACTCCTCGTTCAGCCTCTGCCTCCCACACACAGGTCTCTTCCCCAACCTGATTCTGCTGGACCCAGCCGTGACTGCCCAGACCCTACGCTTGGCTCTGCCCGTGACCTGGACGTCCCAGTCTTCAACCCCATTGACCTGGTACCCGGCCGAAGGTCCCTCCCAGCCCCCAGCCTCCTGGTTCCCAGCCCTGTGGCAATTCCTGGCCCACCACGTTGAAGACCTGGGCCCTCTGGAAGGGCTTCCGCTCATCCCTCTGTCACCACTGGATGCCCCCAGCATCCGTCTGGCTCCACTGAAACCTCAGTCCAGTCTTATCTTCCAGGCATGGGAGGACCAGTGCCTGCCACCTGCAGTGGCCTCTGTCCTGGAGGTCCTGGGTTGCCCAGTGGTGCCGCCAGGCACGTGGCACCGCTGTCTGTCCCACTATGTCCTGCCTCCATCCCCCCTCAATGCCTTGCGGGCCCTGGGCAGGCAGGAGGCAGCAGTTGTGTCCTCCCGCCTGGCCACACTGCCTGCTGAGGATATGGTCACCCTCCGGCTCTACCTGGCAGACATCCCATCCCTGACAGAGCAGGACAGGGCCACACTGGCTGCTCTGCCCCTCTTCATCCCACTGCCCTGCTTGGCCACCCCACAGCCCACAGAGCTGGCGGTGACACCCCAGCACTGGAGCCACAGCTGGAAATGCCCAGAGATGTGGTGCTGCCGAAGGCCATGTTGCTGTGCCGGGATGAAGCTGACCGGCGGCTCCTGGAGAGGCTCCAGAGGTCCCTCATCAGTGCAGCCCACATGGCGCTGGAGGCCGTCAGAGCCGTGGCCTGCGGTGCCTATGCAGGGCGGACGGCGGAGACACAGGCTCTGCTGCTCTGGGTGCTGCAGAACGGAGACATCTTTTTTGCACAGAGCCCTCTGCTCCAGCAGGCTTGCAGCAGGCTGGCCTTCCTGGATACCCCCAATGGCCCCAGGTGCCCACGGGACCTCTACGACCCCTGCGAGAGCACCTTGCAGGCACTGCTGGGCCCTGAGCGCTTTCCTCCTGCCGCCTTTCACAGTCCGCCTGTCCTCCATGCCTTGAGAGCCCTGGGCTTGCGGCACGGTGAGGGGTGCCTGTTGCCTTCAGACATCCTAGAGGCTGCAGCAAGCGTGAGTCAGGGTGACACAGCGGCTCTGGGCAGGGCTCAGGCACTGATCGAAGTCTGCAACTGCCCCAAGGCACTGGCTGGCTTCAGCGCTGCAGAGCTCAGGCAACTCCAGGCCCTACCATGGGTCCCTCGTTCCAAGTGCACTGGAAAGCCTGGGCAACCCTTCCTGCCCCCCAAGGAGCTACGGTCCACCCAGTACCAGCCCCTGGTGGGGCTTGCCATGCACCTCACTGATGCCTTTGTGCCAGAGGCAGAGAAGAAACTGGGACTGAGCCAGACTCCACCGCCAGAAAGGGTGTGGGAGCAGCTGAGAGAGCTGGCAGGGCGCAGGGACGTGGCTGAGGTAGGTCCTGCACTCCGACCCATCTACTGGCACATGCAGGAAAACTTGAAGACCTTTGGGGCTGCCCCAGATGATGCTGTGGTGTGGACCGGGACTGGGTTTGTCCTGCCATGTGATGCTGTGCTGGGCTATCCTGAGGAGCTGGAGCTGGGGATGCTGGTGCCCCAGGTGCCCCCTGACTTTCTGTCCTACAGCTGCCTCTTCAGGGCCTGGGGAGTGGAGGCGAGGGTGAGTGAGGAGAGGGCGGTTGCAGCCCTGCGCAGCCTGGGGCAGGACATAGATGCACGCAGCTCCAGAGCTGGCTCTGCAGCAGAGTTACAGGTGGCTGTAGCTGTCCTGAAATGGCTTAAGAGCCGGGGACACCAGGGCGAGGGCACAGTGCCAGTTCCTGTGAGGATCCCGGAGGGCTCGGGATTTGCCCTCCGCCCAGCTGCCTCTACTGTGTACCTGGACATGGAGCCGGAGGCAGAGGAGAATGTTCAGGAGGTGGTGCACGAGGCAGTGCCATCCAGCACAGCCATATTCTTCGGCACGGAACTGCTCAGTACACGCGTGCTGGGGCTGGAACCATTCACACCCTGTGGCCCCTCAGAGCCCATCACCTTACGGCTTCGCAACATCCTCCGGGAGTACGGCGAGGAGGGCGACCTCTTCACAGAGATTGTCCAGAACGCAGAGGATGCTGGAGCTACTGTGTGCCGCTTCCTCCTGGACCTCCGATGCTGTAGAAAGGCTACTTCTGGGCTGCTAGACCCCGGCATGGCTGCCTGCCATGGCCCAGCCCTCTGGGCCTACAACAATGCTTTGTTCACGGAGGATGACCTCCGTAACATCACACGGGTTGGGGCTGCTACAAAGGAGGGCCAGGCAGGCCGGATTGGGCGCTTTGGGCTGGGCTTCAGCTCTGTCTACCGTGTCACAGATGTGCCAGCAGTGCTGAGTGGGGAGACGCTGCTCATCTTTGATCCCAATGGCACCCACTTGAGCAAGCACATATCCAGGGCTGGCAGCCCTGGCATCCGCCTGGACTTCTCCCACCGTCCACGCATACTCCGTGCCTTTGCTGAGCAGTTCTGGCCTTACCATGGTATCTTTGGGTGCCGCCTGCCTGAGCCAGCACCCTTTCCAGGGAGCCTTTTCCGCCTGCCTTTCCGCACTGAAGAGGAAGCTGTGACATCACAGATTTGCTCAGAGGCCTTTGGTACAGAGCGCATCCAGTCCCTTGGCACCAACTTCCTTGGCTCTAACCGGCTCCTGCTGCTCTTCCTGCGGAGGGTGAGGGAGATGTCCCTGGAGATGCTGCCAGACACGGCCACCTCTGCGGAGGATACCATGCCTCTGGCCATGCTGCGGCGAAAGGAAATCCGAGACTTGGGGGCACCAGGGGACCCCCTGAGCTGGGCAGCCATCGAGCAGCTCACAGCCTGCGAGGAGAGATCCAAGACCGCATGGCACTACCTAGTTTTGGTGTGTCAGGATGATGGGGAGTTGCTGGAACTGTTTCACCGGCACACACAGGCAGGGCTCCATCCTCTGCCTCCTGTGGCTGGTGTGGCCCTCCCCCTTGCCCTTACTGCAGATGGCAAGTGGGTGCCGCATCTGGATGCCGAGGAGGGACAAGTCTTCTGCCACCTTCCCATGCCTATTGCCTCAGGGCTGCCAATCCATGTGCATGGGGCCTTCAGCATCCTCTCAAACCGCAAGGGGCTGTGGGACACAGCGGAGCGGGGTGAGTGGAACCGGATGCTGCTCCGCAATGCTGTGCCGGTTGCCTGGCTCCGGGCGCTGGACCACCTCCGCACCATGCATGAGGCGGGTGAGTTGGAGAGCTATGAGTATCATGTCTTCTGGCCGGACATTAACACTGCCCGTTACCCCTTTACGGAGGCTGTGACTGGTTTCTACCAGGCTGTGGCAGCCAGGAATGGCCCCAGGCTCTTTTCTGATGGCTGCTCATGGTGCTCACTGCGGGATGCCCGCTTCCTGCACCAGGCTGTGATCAGACACCCCACACTGGGTGCCGTGGCGAAGCGTGCCTTTGCCACCATCCTGCCCTATCCCCTGTTAGCTGTGTCCTTGCCAGAGCAGGTGCGGAGGGGTCTCGGGAAGGCAGCGGATGCTGGCACCTATGACTGGCCCCGCTTTTACTGCGAGCTTGTGCTTCCCAACTTGGAAGACCTCTCTGTTGTTGACCGGGATGCGCTGCTTCTCCATGCGTTGGATATGTCCTGTGATGATGTGAACAAATTGTTGCAGACAGTGCCCTGCATTCCTGCCACCCCTCATGGCCACCTGCAACTCATCAATTGCCTGGTGCATCCCAGAGGCCGCACTGCCTCTTTATATGACCCTAAGGATGGACGCTTCCCCACCGGGGATTCCTTCCTTTCCCCAGAAAGACTAAGCCAACTAGAGAGGCTGGGCATGGTTAAGGACACAATGGCCCTGCCAGAGCTGCTAGAGCGGGCAAAGACAGTGCAAGTTCTCTGGACCAAGGACCGTGTCCAGGGCTGCCAGAGGGCTGCCTGCATCCTTGAGCTGCTTCAGGATGCAGTGGAGAAGAGGGTGAGCAACACCATGCAGGCAGCTTTCCAGACCGTGCCCTTCCTCCCTGGTATGTTGCCCACAGGTGAACAAGTGCTGTTGCCAGCTGCCCAGCTCTACCATCACCTTAAAGCCCCCCTAGTGGGACTCATCCACCCTATCTTGGCTCCCAAAATGCTGGGAAAAAACTTCAGCCTCCCCAAGGAGGTTGCATCCTTCTTGGGGCTGGACCGGCAGATACCAGCATCTACAGTCCTTAAGCAGCTGCAGGGACTGAGCTGTAGCTCCAATGCTCTCCCTTTGGAGAACCTGCAGGACAGCACCCAGTGCTGCTACATACATCTGAACAAGCTGCTCCAGAGCGATCCCTCCATCAGGGATGAGGTGGCTGCTGCAGTGGCCCAAGGGGAACCCTTCATCTTGGTGGGCTCCCGCTTTATGCCAGTTATGGCTGTGGCTGAGACGTTGTCATTTGAGGCTGGCCCATATCTTCACCAGCTCCCAGAGCAGTACCGGCCCTACAGACAACTCTGGGAGTGTGTGGGGCTGCGCCACACATTCAGCTGGGATGATTATGCCCAAGTGCTCTGCAGCCTGGCAAAGATGCATGCCGGAGTGCCGCTGCCTGCTGCAGAGCTGGCTCTGGCCTTGCGGCTGGTGTCTTGTGGCTTGATGGCAGATGACAAAGAGCCAAATGCCTACCAGACCCAGCAACTCTTTCTACCTGACCAGGAGGGCATTTTGCGTCCACGGGACAAGCTCCACTTCAATGATACAGCATGGATGCCAATGGACAGAGATGTCCTGCTGTGCCATGAAAAGCTGTCCCGAGTGACAGCCCTGCGCTGTGGGGTGCCTACCACACGTCACCGGGCAGTGGAGAGGATCCAACTCCCCACTGCAGATTTCAGCTTCTGGGCACAGCCATTTGGTGCCCATGAAGACCTGCCTACACGTCTGAAGAACATCTTGGCTGAGTACCCAGCATCTGCTCGTGATATGGTGACAGAGTTGCTCCAGAATGCAGATGACGCTGGTGCACGGCTTGTGCACTTTGTGTGGGACCGACGGCAGCACCCAGTGTGTACCACTTTCAGCGAGAATTGGAACGTCCTGCAGGGCCCTGCCCTCTGCATCTACAGCGACAGCCCCTTCCAGCAGCAGGACATTGAAGGCATTCAGTGTCTGGGGGTTGGTGGCAAGCAAGGCCGGCAGGATGTCACAGGCAAATATGGCCTTGGCTTCAGCACTGTCTTCCACTTTACTGACTGCCCGGCCTTCCTTACTGGAGACAGTGCCCTGTGTGTCTTTGATCCCCATCAATACTACGTGCCCACAGCCACAACTGAGAGGCCTGGTGGGATGTTTGCTGTCAACCCTGAATTCAAGAAGAACTTTCCAGACATTTATGGCACCTTCCTACCCTCCCTTTTCAAGCTGAACCAGGGTGTCCTTTTCCGGCTGCCCCTCCGCACTGCAACTGGGGCTGCCATCTCCAGGGTGTCTGTCATGGTCGTGCGGGACCAAGACATCAGGGACATAGAGACAGTACTGGCCGAGAGCGGTGAGGACTTGGTGCTCTTCCTCCGGCACCTCCGCACTGTGGTCTTCTCTGAGATCCCTCCAGATGGGAAGCAGCTGTTGGAGAAGCTGCGGGTGGCCACAGAGCTGACAGATGGTGATGCAGCGCTAAGACAGGATTTTCAAGCGAGATTGAGCCAAGCCACGGGTGGGAACAGCACCACCTCTGTCTCCTATATCATGACAATCAAAAACAGCAAGGCCAGGGCCAGCACCATGTGGAGGGTGATCTCCCAAATTGGGGTTCAGGAGGGGGCTGAGTATTCTCCGGTGCGTGGGCGGCTGCCTTATGGGGCTGTAGCTGGCCGCCTGAAGCCATTGGGCTTAGGCAAAGTCATGGGCAAAGCTTTCTGCACCCTTCCACTGCCACTGATCACAGGGCTGCCTGTACACATCAATGCCAACTTCTCTGTGGATGCAGCCAGACGCAATCTCCGCCAGGACAGAGGCAGCCCAGAGGCAGCCTGGAATTGCTTCTTGCTCCGGCACTTAGTGGCTCCACTATACTGTACCTTTCTCACCAAGCAGTGGAAAGCCCTGGGGCCTGAAGGGCTCCAGTTCAAGTGCCTGAAGGACTGCCAGAAACACCTGACCTTTCACTATCTCCAGTTCTTCCCTGCTGTGACAAAGGGTGCTGTGACACCTACCTTTCAGGACATGGTGAGGCATATCTATAGGCATCTCAGTCATGCACGCTTGCCCCTGGTGCCCGTGTACCACATGAAGCCCCCTGGCAGCACGGTGACAATGACCTGGGCATCTCCAGGTGGAGGGGATGTGCTAACAGAGCCATACTTCCTCATGGTGAACCCTGAGTCAGATCTCCAGGAGGTGCTGCAGCGCCTGAATATGAACCTGGTGCCAGCATTCGACAACCTGCAGGAGATCTATGACGAGTTCATTGCAGCCCAGGTGAAGGCTGTAGCCTTTCAGCCAGCCTCTCTCCGGTGCTTCCTCAAGGCCCTGGCACTCCCCGTGCCTTGCATGCTGGCTGAGACACCCCTGGAGACCCCAAAGAGCAGCTCTGCCCTGCTGAAACAGTGCCTGCAGCCTGCAGATGTAGCCAAGGAAGAACTGGAAGGCCTGCCCTTGCTGGCCACGCAAGATGGCTGCCTGAATGCCCTCAGCATCCACCACCCAGTCTTCGACAACTCCTTTGCCCACCTCTTCCCCCGCCACTGCAACCGCTTTGCCCACAAGTTAATTAATTTGTACCATCCTTCCTTTGTGAAGAAGCTTAGCCTCCTGGAGGCCAAACCACTCATCGAGGAGGCACTGGGTCAGCTGAACTGGGACACAGAGGGGGAGAAGTGGCTCACGGACCTCTGGAAGTTCTTCAGCACTGTGGTCTGCAGAGACGCAAAGACCAAAGAGGATTTGGAGCAGAACATGAAGTCATTTGTGGATCATCTCCAGCATATGGCAGTGCTGCCTGTTCAGGATGGTAAGACAGGCTCGAAGTCCCAACTGCCACTATCCTTCCTCCCCAAAGTTCTTTTCCAGTGTGAGACGGATGTGACCAAGGTGCTGCACAAACTGGGCATCCCTGTGCTCCAGAAGTCCCTGCTGCCTTTTCGCTTTGCCAACCACTGTCTGAAGGCAAGGTCACTGCAGGCCACAGAGCCCAGGGCTGTGCTGGCCCAACTGGCAGGCACCAGAGCTCTTCTCCACTGGAAGGACTTAAAAGAGCAGGACGTGACTTGCCTGCTGCACTTTGTGCAGGGAAAACTGGATTCATTGGCAGCGGATCAGCTCCGGCTCCTGCCTCTCTTCCGGAAGTATGGTGGGGACTATGTAGCTGTGGCATCCTACCAGAAGGTGCTGTTGCTCAGAAGCTGTTGCCCAGAACTGCCCCAGGGTGCAAAAGCCCTGTACAGCCTGGAGGAGGGCATGTTGCTGCTCACAGCAGACAAGATCCACCAGGACCTGGCCAATGATTTGAAGTGGGAGCTCACAGATGAACGGCAGCTCTTCAAGACTGTGGTGCTGCCCCGGCTGTCTCAGCTCACAGCGCAAGAGCGTACAGAAGCTCTGCACTTGTTCTTTGCCCTGCAAACCACCCATGACGATAAATTCACAGAACATGCGGTGTCAGCTTTTAAGACTGTGGCCTTTATACGCGATGCCAATGGTGTTCTGCGCCTGGCCTCCTACTTCTACAAAGACACGCTCTCCTTCCGTACTCTGAAGCTCCAACACCGCTTTGTGCCTGAGTCTTTCTTTGTGGAGCTACGTTACAAGCACAAAGCTGCTATGGACTTCCTGCTTGAGACAGGTGTCCGCACCAGCCTCTCAGTAGAGGATTTTGTGGCATTGGCCCTGGAGATAGAGCATGAAGCCAGTCAGGCTAGGTGCCACACTGAAGATCTGCTGGTGCGACAGCAGGAGATGCTGCGCACCCTCTTGGATGGCACACCTCCCTTGTCAGAGGATTTCCTGAGGAAAATTGCCTCAATCCACTTCCTGCCTCCACTGAACATCCCCCGAGACTTGATGAAACTCCACCCCCCTTTTGCATCCTGCACTAAGCCCGTGGCCCTGAAGGGCAGCATTTATCACTGCCAAGAAGATGTGGCTGAGCTTGTGTGGACAACAGCCACCATCCTGCCGAAGTCCTTGGCACTCAGGGAGAACATCCTGAAGGCCGCAGGAGTCCTTGTAGAAATACCCACCGCCCTGGTGGTGGCAAACCTGGAGCAGGTGTGCAGGGCAGCCTGCCAGACGCAACAGCAGGTGAACACACGAGCCAGAGTGCTCCAGAAGGTGTACAACTTCTTGCAGGCCCATCTGAAGGAGGTGGATGCAGGGCGCCTCGCTGAGCTGCCTGTGGTGCTGGCCAAGTCAGGGAAAATGACGATGCCACGGCAAGTGGTGATATCACTCCCGGACGACACTGACTTTTACCCCTATCTCCTCAAACTTGACCCCAGCATAGCTGCCTATGGAGACCTCCTGCAACACATTGGGGTGGTCCTGCACCCCACACTGACTCACTACAGCTATGTCCTGGCCCAAATCCACCAGGAGAGCCATGTCAGTGGGACCCTCAGTACTATCCAGAAGAAGACAGTCCTGCTGGCCACACGGTACTTCTTCCAGCTGCTGCGGCATGCACCGGAGACCCCTGATCTCTCCACTGTGGCTAAGCTGTACTTGCTGAGCACTGCTGACCGCCTAGAGCCATCCCACAGGCTGTACTTCAATGACTGCGTGTCCTCAAGTACCTCTAGGGCCTTGGAGAAGACCTTTGTGTTTATGGCTGAACTGCCGGAGACAGGGTGTAATGCCTGGTGGCTGCTGCAAAGGCTACCACAGCACCTGCGGCCGCAGGCACTCTCACAGGTGACAAAGCAGCAGCTGGAGGAGGGCAGTCTGCAACCATGTCACTATGGTTCTCACTGCCCTGGACAGAGGCGTCTGCAGACCCTCCTGGTATCATCCTGGTTTAGGATGGGGCTGGAGGCCCTGCTCCGGTGGCAGAGTCACAGGTCTGTGACAAGAATGGATGGGGTTGGTGGCTTTGCAGGGGAGCAGCTGAAAGTGCAGTGCTGCGAGAACATCTGCACTGTGCTGGTCCACTGTGGTGCAAAGGTGGAGGGCAGCTCCCAGTCACGGGTCATCCATGTGTGCCTGGCTGGTGGTGCTCAGCGAGGATTGTGGAGACGCTAGCGCAGGAGATCAATATCATGCTGGGGGGACAGCTGGAGGCACCTGCCTTGTCAGTGCTGCGTGAAATGCTGGTCTGCCAGGAGCCACAGGACGTGGTCTTTGTTCTGGAGGAGAATGATGTGCCACTGGTAGGTGCTGCACCTAAGCCAGAGGAGGTCATGGCATGGCACCGGAACTGGAGTCAGAGCTGAAGAAGAGGCTGCAGGAGGAGGCTGTGGCAAAGGGCAAACCATGGAAGGATTGGCTCAGCCTGATACCAGAGGTGAACAGCATTGTGGATCACAGCCAGGCAACCTTGGGGCAGCTGTGTGCTGTCAAGAGGCCAAAGGTGTTGCGGGACCTGTACCCCCACCACAACCCTGAGAGAGCCACCCAGCACCACTGCCAGGGACAGGAAGGCCATGGCTCCTGGTTGTGCAATGAGGAGGCCACAACCCTGACTCCATCCATCCCAGAGGCCCAGCGGTGGCTGCGGCAGGCCAAGAGTGACCTGCAGGCAGCCCACAATGACATCAGGTGCTGCTGTCCCAACTGGGTCCTCTTCAAGGTGCACCAGGCCCTGGAGAAGGCACTGGTGGCTGCCATACTTTGCCATGATGAGGCCTTTGAGGCTCCAGTGGAGCTGGTGGGGTTGGCCCAATGGCTGGAGGCGGTGGAGCCAAAGCTGAGAGGACTGGCAGAGAAGGTGAAGTGGTTGCATGGCTGTGGCATGGCTGGAGAGGCCACACAGTACCCAACCTACCACCCCTTCCCCATCATCCCCAGTGAGGCCTTTGACAGTGTGGATGAGGAGGACGTACTGAAGGAGGTGCAAGGCGTGCTGGGGAGGCTGCAGGACCATGTGGGCAGAATGTGAAGATATCCCCGCAGAGAAAGCACTGGCAGCTGAGCCATGGGACTAGCACGGACCCACCAGACACGCACCATGGACCTGTCATGGACTCACCATCGACTTGTCACAGGCAATTGCAACCTGTCCAGCCCTGCAGCAGGGCTGGACAAAGGTAGGAGGGGATTGGGGCGAGGTAGGCAACCCAGGCCACTGAAAGTCATGGCCATTGGCATTCCTTGAGAGCAGGGGAAATAAAGTACAATAATAAACGTTGCGGTGCTGGTAGACCCTTCACTAACAGTGTGCTCAGGGGACATGGAGAGGTCATGGGTGACTGGGGGTGTGTGGAGGCAATGAAGGGATTTAGAGGACTGTGGTGGGTTGACCTAGCCACGAGGTGCTCACCAAGCCACTCTATCAACTCCCCCACTTTGACAGGACAGGGGAGAAAATATGATGAAAATCTCCTGGGTCATGATATGGACAGGGAAATCACTCACCAATTACTGTCACAGACAAAACAGACATGACTTGGGGAAATTAATTTATTGTCAATTAAACAGAGTAGGATAATGAGAAATAAGAACAAACCTAAACAGACCTTCCCCCCACCCCTCCCTTCTTCCCAGGCTCAACTTCACTCCTGACTCTTCTACCTGCTCCCCTGAGCAGCACAGTGGGCTGGGGAATGTGGGTTGGGGTCAACTCATAACACTTGGTCTCTGCCACTCCTGCCTCCTCAGGTTGTTCCCAGCTCCAGCATGGGGTCCCCTCCCATGGGACACAGTCCTGCACTAACTGCCCCAGCGTGGGTCCTTCCCACAAGTGGCCAGGTGGTTCTTTGTTGGCAGCTGAGGCCAAACCACGACAGCGCATGCTGCATGCATGTCTTTGCACAGTCCGGCTTCATGATGGGTATGCATGCACAGCATGGGGTGTAGGTGGGGAGACTGGAAGAGATGGAGCCTATTCCTCAAAAGATCTCTCCCATCTGTAAAAAATAGCCCCAACCGCAGCTGGACAATGGGTTTTGTGAGTAAGTGGCGGAAGCTAGGCTTTGCTTCCTGCACATCATCTTACTTGTCTCTCCTTGGGGCACTGACGGCCTGCCT
>NW_009648639.1:0-1602 GCF_000708025.1 Charadrius vociferus
CAGGACAAGGGGGAATAGATATAAACTATATAAACAGAAGACTGAGAGGTGAGCTCAGGCAAGGAATGTTCTCGCAAAGCTGCTGTGTCACAGAGGAGTATGTTGGTTCACATTGGCTGAAAACAGCCCAGGTCACAGAGGCCAGCACCTGGGGAGCTTCCCCCAGGAATGAGAACCTTGTGCTAACCACCCCTTTCTGGAGAGGTGCTCCATGTTGCCAGGGAGCAGTACAGGGAGAGAAAGATACGGTGGCTTGTTCTGCTATTTATATCAGTGTACAGTACACAAGAAGAAAAAACAAGTAGCATTTAGATTCTTGAATTGACCATTTTTTCTGCCAAAGATCGATACTCGTATCTGTGCAAAAGAAGCTGAGGAGTAGAGCTAAAGAAGGCAGCAGATTTTAGAGAAACAGTAGCTATGAACTGAATATCAAGTACCTCAGGCATATAATTCTGCATTGAGCCAAGACTCTTGATGTAAAACAAGTTACATCTGGAGAGCTTGTTTTTTGGGGGGTGTGTTGCTCTCTATTTCCATACACAGAATTCTGTCTCCTTGAAAACGGTAGAGACAAACAACAGGAGGCAGTTTCTTTGTTCAGAAAATCAAATCTGTTTTAAGCCAGCATTCTGTCCAAAAATAGAACTTTCTCTCCCTCTTTGGTTTTCTTCCAGGGCCATGCGGCTGGTACTTCCTTGGCCAACCTGGCTTTTTTGACTGCATTTTTGTTAGATTCCCTTCTCACTCAAGCATACGCACCTTTACAACCTAGTCTGAACTTGTCATCTGTGTTTGCAAAACATCCCAGAGAAAGCTTTTTGACTGGTACAATCCAGGCTTTCCTTAGAACCTCGCTGGTCTGTGAACTGTGCAGCAGTTTCTACTGTTTCATTTGTTGCTAAACAATAGGCTATTCAATTATTTTCTCAGTGCGGTTATATGGAAGTCTACAAGTCAGCTATACTGAGATTTATAGTCACAGGGGTTGGAAGGGACCTCTGGGGATCATCTAATCCAATCCCCCTGCCAGAGCAGGGGCACCTCCAGCAGTTGCACAGGACGGTGTCCAGGCAGGTTTGGAATGTCTCCAGAGTGGGAGACTCCACAGCCTCTCTGGGCAGCCTGTGCCAGTGCTCTGCCACCCTCAAAGGAAAGAAGTTCCTCCTCATGTTAAAATGGAACTTCCTATGTTCAAGTTTGTGACCGTTACCTCTTGTCCTATCACTGGGCAACAATGAAAAAAGACTGCGCCCATCCCCCTGGCACCCTCCCTTTAA
Organism: Charadrius vociferus; assembly: GCF_000708025.1. Classification (NCBI taxonomy): domain Eukaryota; kingdom Metazoa; phylum Chordata; class Aves; order Charadriiformes; family Charadriidae; genus Charadrius; species Charadrius vociferus. The sequence continues at coordinate 1,281 of NW_009648639.1, forward strand.
GTCTTTATAGGAATTGATAAGATCCCCTCTCAGTCTTTAGACTAAAAAGACCCAAGTCCCTCAGCCTTTCCTCGTAAGAAAGATACTCCAGTCCCCTCATCATCTTTGTAGCCCTTTGCTGGACCCTCTCCAGCAGATCCCCGTCTTTCTTGAACCGGGGAGCCCAGAACTGGACGCAGTACTCCAGATGTGGCCTCACCAGGGCAGAGTAGAGGGGGAGGATGACCTCCCTCGACCTGCTGGCCACACTCTTCTTGATGCACCCCAGGATGCCATTGGCCTTCTTGGCCACCAGGGCACATTGCTGGCTCATGGGCATCCT
>NW_009648639.1:1815-3936 GCF_000708025.1 Charadrius vociferus
AGTTTTGTGTCATCAGCAAACTTGCTGATGGCACACTCTATCCCTTCAATGTATTCATCAATGACCTGGATGAACAGGACTGGACCAAGTACTGACCCCTGGGGAACACCACTCGTTACTGACCTCCAACCAGACTCTGCACCACTAACCACAACCCTCTGAGCTCTATCTGCCAGCCACTGTTCAATCCACCCCACTGTACATACATCTAACCCACTGTTATGGTTTGAGAGACCCATAGCAAAACCTATGTCATCTAGAAAGTTATTCTACCACCCAATGACCCCTCCCCACCCAGGAAAGGGAATCGGGAAAAAACAAGGAAACCTGGGAGTTGAAGTATAAACAGATTTAATAAGATTAGTAGTAAGATTAAATAATTAACATTAACAGCACTAAAGAACCAATGTTGATCCTAACACCAATACAGAATATGCAAAGATTATACTCAGCCCATTCTATCCATAGGAAGCTGTGCACTCCCAGCAGTGGACAGCAAATGTCGGACACTGCGAGCGCTACAGCTTCAGGGGGAGGGGAAGGCCTCAGGAGTCCGGCACCGGGGCACGAAGTTCTCAGGATGGTAGCCATCAAGGGAGAGAGAGAGCTCCGCAGCAATCTTTCCCATTTATATTGAATAGGACATTCATAGTATGAAATAATCCTGTTGGCCAGCTTGGGTCAAGTGCCCAGGTCTCACTCCTCCTCACCCCTGCACCTGGCAAGCTCGAAAAACACCGAGACCTGGAAACCCACACACCATATTTTTCACAAATTCAAACACTAGAGTCTTCTAAAAGTGCAGTCTTCCCAAGCATTAAAGAGAAATTAGTCCTGTGTCACTCAGACCAGGACACCCGCACTTCCTAAGCTGGCCTGGGAGGATGATAGGGGAGACAGTGTCAAAAGCCTTGCTGAAGTCAGGGTAGACAACATCCCCTGCCCTCCCCTCATCTACCCATCCAGTCACACCATCATAGAATGCTATCGGATTAGTCAGACATGACTTCCCCTTGGTGAATCCGTGTGGACTACTTCTGATAACCTTCTTTTCATCCAGATGCTTTGAGATGACACCCAGAATGAGCTCTTTCCAGGGATGGAGGCGAGGCTGACCGGCCTGTAGTTTCCTGGGTCATCCTTCTTGCCCTTTTTGAAGACTGGAGTGACATTGGCTTTCCTCCAGTCCTCAGGCACCCCTCCTGTTCTCCAGGACCTTTCAAAGATGATGGAGAGCGGCCCAGCAATGACTTCCCCCAGCTTTCTCAGCCGTCACATGTGCATCCCATCAGGCCCCATGGACTTGCAGGTATCCAGTTTACCTAATTGATCTCTAACTTATTCCTCATCAAGCAAGGGAAAGTCTTGCTTCCTCCAGACTTTCTCTGTTACCTGCAAAGTCTGGGTCTCCTGAGGACTGGCCTAAGCAGTGAAGACAGAAGCAAAGGCAGCATTCAGCTACTCCACCTTCTCTGCATCTGTGGGAATATAACGGAAGATTGGCGAGGAGGATTGTAAACACGCTCAAGTGACTCGCACCTGGGGTGCTGGACAACACACATATCACACTAATTGTTGTTCAGCCTTGTGTGCTCGCAAGTAGAACATCTGCACTTAGATAATGTAAGCCTGGGATGGACTCAGGGACACCTTATCTAGCATACATGAGATCACTGCCTTGTTGTTGAAGAAGATCAAAGCACAGTGGAAAACTATGCCTGCTTGAACCCTTGAAAAGCAGGCGAGAACAGCAAGTTAGAGCTCACATGCTCCTGCTAACAAGAACTTTCTCCCGCCCTGCGGTGCCTGCATCCCCTGCTTGTGTCCCTCTGCCCGGGCGTTGCTGCAGAGACTCCCCGCTTTGCGAGGTATTGAGATTAAATTTGTTCTTTGCCTTTCATCCATGGTCTTGATAAAGGGGAACTAGTTAAATGTTTCAAATTAAGTATCTGTATAATAATAGTGTGGTTTTGTAATAGCTGGTAGAATGTATAACAAGTTGCTTGCTTATCTCGGAAGTTGCTGCCTATCTCGCTAAGGCATTCAGAAAACAGGAGCCAAGGCCACAGAAACTAGCTGAGACCAGACTAGCGGTGTGGCCAAGCTCCAAGAACGATCTGA
>NW_009648639.1:5005-10045 GCF_000708025.1 Charadrius vociferus
GATTGTGAGGCGATTCTCACCTGTCTGTAGAAGGCCTCATCAACTTCCCCATCCTGATCAGGTGGCCTGTAATAGACACCCACAACAGTGTCCCTCATGTTACCCTGTCCCTTGATCCTTACCCACAAGCTCTCAACTTGCTCTTCATCTGCTCCCAGGGAGAGCTCGATACATTCCAGTTGCTCTCTCACATAAAGAGCAACTCGGCCTCCTCGCCTCGCTGGCCTATCTTTCCTAAAGACAACGTAGCCCTCCATGACAGTGTTCCAGTCATTTGAGCTGAGCTATCCCACCACGTCTCAGTAATTGCAATGAGATCATGGCCCTGCGACTGCACACAGCTCTCTAATTCTTCTTGTTTGTTCCCCATGCCGCGTTCATTGGTGTATAGGCATTTCAGAGAGGCAGTTGAGCGTGCAGTTTTTGTCCTAGAGGGGTGGTAGGCCTTTCGATTCTCAAAAATACTAACACTCTGCTCCACAAGTGCTGGGCTACTACAGCCGGGCACCTCTCTAGTGAGCCCAGTTACATCCCTGTCCCCCTTCCAATCGAGTTTAAAGCTCTCTCAACGAGCCCTGCTAACTCTAGTCCTAGAACCCTTTCCCCCCTGCGAGACAGGCTTTTCTCACCTGCTACCAGCAGGCCTGCTGTTCTGTAAATCAAGCCGTGGTCAAAGAACCCAAAGTCCTGCCAGTAGCACCAGGTTCAGGGCCAGGCATTGATCTGCTGGCTCCCCCTGTTTACCCCCTCATCATCCCCTGCAACTGGAGGGATAGAGGAGAACACAACTTGTGCTCCCGATCCCTTGACCAGTCGTCCTGGAAATCTCTCTTCATTGCCCTCGGACATCTCACTACTTCGTCACTGCCTACCTGAAAGGCCAAAAGGGGATAAGAATCTGAGGGCTGTACCAGGGCAGGAAGCTGCTTCTTAACATTGTTAACCCAGGCCCCAGGGAGGCAGCAAACTTCCCTATATAGCGGGTCTGGTCTACCTATCAGGCCTTCCGTTCCCTTCAGAAGCGAGTCACCTCTGACAATGGACCCGTCTTTTGTTTTTGACTGAGCAGGTTTTGATTCGGGGGGTGGTCCGACTAGACCTCGATGACACCTCCAAGCTGGGAGGATTATCATCCTCACCGTTGTTCAGTTCCTCTTGCAGAGCACTGTACCTGTTTTGCAATGGCACCTGGGACGTGTGGGTAGTCGGCGGGCAGATGCACCTGCAGCACCTGTTGCGTCAGGCAGGAACATCTTGCCATTGCCCCCTGTCCTCCAAGTCACCCCGTTTAGTCAGTCGGGGAGAGGAGAGGGAGCTCTCCACAGCAGGGCCTCTGTCTGCCTGCTGGGTTTCTGTCATGGGAGACAGGGTACAACTCCAGACGCCTATCTCCCTCTCACACTCCCTGATAGCCCTCAACCTGCTTACCTACTCCCGGAGCTCCGTCACTAGGCAGAGGAGCTCCTCTACCTGGGCGCCCCTGCCACAGGCGTACTCGCCGATGCCATCCGACACCAGCGCGAGAGCAGGGCGCAGCCCGACGCCTGGGTGGCAGCACGTTCGCACGAGAGCTCCGTCTGGGAAGCAGCATCAGAGCTGGTGGGTGCAGAGCTCATCGGGGCCATGGTCTTCTGCCGAGTAGATACCATGGCTGCCTGACCGAGCTGGTAGATTTGCAGCGCCCTTCCGTGCGCCCTGCGAGCCCGCCCAGGAAGCCCGCCCTTGCCGCAGTGCCCCCGCGCGACGCCCACTCACTGCTTACTTGCTCGGTGCGCGGCCCCGAAGAACCCGTTTAGAACTGCCGCGGGTGGGGCTGGCTCCGCCCCCGCCGCGTCAGCAGCCCCCCCCCCAGCTGCCGGTCCGGTCCCGGCCCGGGCTAGCCGATTTTCCCGGCTTCGAAAAGCCCCAAAAGAGCCCCTGGCCGCCCCTTTTCGCCTCGATCCCCTTCCCCAGTGAGGGCTTACCTGCGCTGGAGCTGGCCTCCTCGGCGAGATACAAATTCATCTCGTTTGGATATACAAGTAGTAATTAACCTCAGACTCAAAATTAGAAGCCATAGCTTAAGATCAGGCTCTGAGTCAACTGTCAGATGTTTTGTTCGTCTCCCGCTGACAGCAGCATGCTCTATCACAAGTACTCCACAACGGAATGGGAGTGAGGAGGGCTATTTGAAAGCAGACAAAAACACCCCCCCCCGTCACTGGTGTACTCATGTCTTATAGCGAACAAGAACTGATTTCTAATCAAGCTGGTCTCTACACACCTACACTGCTGTCAACAGCTATTCCATGGCCTTCTCCTCTTTCTGGAGGCAGAAATCTAAGTCCTTAGTTTAAGCAGACTTCAACCAAGTATGCAGCAATTAATTTTACTGCGGATGGTCCCAGACGCAGACCAACATGATCAATGCTGAAGCCACTTTATTAAAATACTTAAGCCATTATATACTTTTTACTACAACGTGGCCTAGCTCTGCGGCTTGTGCTCATTGGTTTCTAGACTTATACACACAAACTATTATTGGTTAAACGCAGCTGTAACTTATTATCTACACTTTGTTACTGCTTCTGCCAAGTCAGTCTTTTAATTAATACACATTCCACATCTGTTGGGGAGTAGCAGTGGTTTCAGTGTCAGCGCATGATTCCCTCCTTCATGTTGACCTTCAGTACGTGCCCGTTGTTTTCCAAAGTTTCCCACATTTTACTATAAATTTCATTATGTATTTACTTAGTAGTTCTATCATGACAATGCATTTTATTGAATCTAATAATTACAATACAGAAGCTACCTGTGCAAGACATGTAATTGCCTAGATTGTCTATATGTCACTGACCAACTGTTAAATATTGGAAGTGAACATAAAAAGTTCAAACCAACATGGGTGGATTTTGTCCAGAGAGTTATTACTGTTAGTTTCATACTTTCACTTTATATAACTTCCTGATACAGGAGTCTCTAAGTTGAAGAACCTTTAAACAGTTTGCATTATCACCACTGTCGTGGTTTGGCCTCAGCCAGCAACAAAGAACCACGCAGCCGCTCGCACAATTCCCACAGTCGTGGAAAAAGAAAACAACAGGGCCAAACTCGTGGGTTAAAAGAGTGCAATTTAACAGAACAGCAAAAGGAAAAGACGAAAACGTGATTACAGTACCGCCGCGAAGCGCACCAACCGGACCCGCACCGCCGCAGCCCACCCCGGAGTGGCAACTCCTCTCCTCGCCCGGCTAGGGCTAGCTCCTCTTATAGCTCGGGCATGGGTCACGTGGTATGGAATACCTGCCCCCTGCCGGCTCCTGGGGAGATTAACCCCATCCCTGCCGGAACCAGGACATTATCCACCCCTTATTCCATACCATCTGTGTCATGCCCAGATCTTACAGTTCCCATAGTCTGTGGGCCATACCTCCAACGTGTCCGTTGAACTCACTTAAAACGTCCATTGCACTCACTTAAAATGTCCATTAAACTCACTTAGTCCATGACTGTAGGCTCCATCTGTGAGAACAGTCTCTCAGGTCACATGAGATGGTGTGTGGTGCTGGACAGGTGTATGCTGATGCAGTCTATGCTCATGGTCCAAGACTGAAGATGTTGATCTCAAGGGGGTTGCTGGATGCCAGCTGCTGAGGCTGGTATACCTGACGCAGTTCATGCCGTTTACTTAGTCTCATCAAAGTCCATCTGTCATTGATCTAGGTGATTCTTCTTTGACAGCACTAATAGCCATCATAATAATGATAACATACAACAGCAAAGTTATTTAACATAAAATTCTATTCATTGGCTATTCTCACCCAGAATCAGATCCCCATGAGGCACACATCGGACCTCCCCATCTTCTCGCATCACCCACCAAGTGCATCCGGGTCCTTGTGCAAAAGCAATCCCACGAATGGGTTTGCCTTTGCCTGAGGCAGGACTAACCCAAACTGTCTTCCCTAACATATTCTTCATATGCACTACGGGGACTTTATCCCCTTCTACTGCACGTGGATGTTTTGATTGGGCAGGGCCAGCTCGATTGGCAGATCCCCTAGTGTTAACTAACCAGGTGGCTTTTGCTAAATGTACATCCCAATGTTTGAAAGTCCCACCACCCATGGCTCTCAGTGTAGTCTTTAGCAGTCCATTGTATCTTTCTATCTTCCCCGAGGCTGGTGCGTGATAGGGAATGTGATATACCCACTCAATGCCATGCTCTTTGGCCCAGGTATCTATAAGGCTGTTTCGGAAATGAGTCCCATTGTCTGACTCAATTCGTTCTGGGGTGCCATGCCTCCATAAGACTTGCTTTTCAAGGCCCAGGATAGTGTTTCGGGCAGTGGCATGGGGCACAGGGTATGTTTCCAACCACCCAGTGGTTGCTTCCACCATTGTGAGCACGTGGCGCTTGCCTTGGCGGGTCTGTGGGAGTGTGATATAATCAATCTGCCAGGCCTCCCCATATTTATATTTTAGCCATCGTCCTCCATACCAAAGAGGCTTTAACCGCTTGGCTTGCTTAATTGCAGCACACGTTTCACATTCGTGGATAACCTGTGCGATAGTGTCCATGGTCAAGTCCACCCCTCGGTCACGAGCCCATCTGTATGTCGCATCTCTCCCTTGATGGCCTGAAGCATCGGGGGCCCACCGAGCTAGGAATAGTGCCCCCTTATCCTGCCAGTCCAGATCCACCTCAGCCACTTCAATTTTGGCAGCCTGATCTACCTGTTGGTTGTTTTGATGTTCCTCAGTGGACCGATGCTTGGGTATGTGGGCATCTACATGACGCACTTTCACAACCAGATTCTCTATCCGAGCAGCAATATTCTGCCACAGTTCAGCAGCCCAGATGGGCTTCCCTCTGCGCTGCCAGTTGCTCTGCTTCCACTGCTGTAACCACCCCCACAGAGCATTTGCCACCATCCAGGAATCAGTATAGAGGTAAAGTACTGGCCATTGCTCTCGCTCAGCAATATCCAAAGCCAGCTGGATGGCTTTTACCTCTGCAAACTGGCTTGATTCACCTTGTCCTTCAGTGGCTTCTGCAAC
>NW_009648639.1:13118-34523 GCF_000708025.1 Charadrius vociferus
CTCTTTTTCCCCTGAGGGTCTTGCATGGTACTGAGCAGTGTTTGGTAGATACTGGCCAGGGCCCAGCACAGTGCCGTAAGTTGTGCCTCTCTGGAGTAGCCACAGCATTTTTCTTTTAAATATTCTATTACTTTATCAGGGTCCTGTAGTTGTTCGAGGGTGAAGTCCCAAACCATTGGAGGTGAGAAATTCTCTAGATACCTGCCCATATTCTCCCACATGCCATGCCACCCCTGACTATCCAGCCTTGGGGCAGATCTCTGGGTGGTAGACTTAAACAGTTGCTTAACCCTAAACAAGATCTGAAAAACATTCAGCAGGCATAGCAATAGAAACATGCTGGTTTGAGCATCCCAAGGATATTCAAAGTTCTCAAGAGGTGTCATATCTGGCCCAAAGGAGAAAAGGGAGGCAAAAGAGCTGGGGAAAGTATCTCCCCCTGTTTCTCCCATAGATTGGGTGATATTATTAATAACTTCTGAAAGATGATAACCAAGGTATGGACAAGACAGCAATACTGCATAGACACCCCAACAAAGCCACTTCAATAGTGATGTTATCATATCATAAGCTGAAATTGCACATGACAACAAAATTATAGCCCTGATCCCTCTCCCCGAGATAACAAACAGCATCACGGGGAGTACATAGAGCATATAAGAATTTGCAAAGCACAGCCACACAAACAAACAAAGTAACATTGTAACCAGCATCTATCCAACCAATATGGGAAACGGATACAAGAAATTTGTTATTGCAACCCTTCAGGACCCACGTTGGGCACCAAAAAAGAACTGTCGTGGTTTGGCCTCAGCCAGCAACAAAGAACCACGCAGCCGCTCGCACAATTCCCACAGTCGTGGAAAAAGAAAACGACAGGGCCAAACTCGTGGGTTAAAAGAGTACAATTTAACAGAACAGCAAAAGGAAAAGATGAAAACGCGATTACAGTACCGCAGCGAAGCGCACCAACCGGACTCGCGAAGCACACCAACCGGACTCGCACCGCCGCAGCCCACCCCGGAGTGGCAACTCCTCTCCTCACCCGGCTAGGGCTAGCTCCTCTTATAGCTCGGGCATGGGTCACGTGGTATGTAATGCCTGCCCCCTGCCGGCTCCTGGGGAGATTAACCCCATCCCTGCCGGAACCAGGACAACCACATAAAAGCTAGATAAAATTAGACTAAGACCATGGCAAAATTTGGTTCAAGGTCTTGAATAATTTTCATTTATTTCTAGTTTACTCCTCTCTTTATTCATATTATTGATAAACACAAGTAATGAGAATGATTCCCCCCCCACCCAATTTGGTCAGACTTTGCAAGCGTTGGTTGTTTCAAACAAAAATACAGTCAATGAAACATTTCTCAGTAGTAGAGCAGTTACCACTATCACCCAACAAACATTAGTTTCAGCTCAGTCAAACCTTGTCTGTCTACATTTATCTGCCCCCAAGCAGCATGAAACATCTAAACTGAATTGACCTTAACTTATCCAAAAATTGTTTTTGTTCAGATAAAATGAAAATCCTCCTTATTCAAGAGACTCCAGAACTTACATATGTGAACCAGAAGAGTGCCCTACTGAGTCAGGTAAAACACAAACTGAACATGAAATTTTCATCTTTCATTAAAAATTGGAATGCAACATCTATATTTAAACAACTTTATTAACATAGTGAAGCAGTGATTAACATTCACATCTATTATGTCACATCATACAAATGTAAATACAAAATTACTACAGTACAATATATATTCTCTGCATGATCTAAAATATTTGGTGGCCCCTCTTTAAAATTCAGCAGTTTATCAAAAATTAAAACCATATTCTGTTTAAAATGAAGTTCTATTAGCAAACAGGCAGACTTCAAGAAATATCACTCAATTTAGTACAGTTTGAGAGGTTGCAGGAAGATATGTTTGAAGGAAAAATTCCAACTTTGTGGCAGATACAGAAACATCAGTTTTAAAGCTTTCAAGCAAAACTCATACAACCTAAGTTGTCAGCAGAAAGATCAGTCATCTTTCATTTTAAACTATTTTATATATTGCATCCAATTAAAAGTTTTAGAAGTGTTTAGTAAGTCAGACGTACATAGCTACCTATCTCTTCCCAAGAAAAACGATAGCATTACACTGGAGATTTCAACAGTCAAATGAACCTTATACCCATCTTTTTTTTCTAATCACCGTCCCCGCAAAAATCACCCAGGCCTTCTCAGTTTTGTTGCTCACCCAAAGTAAAGAATTAGATACCTAAGATGAAAGTAGCACAATAGAACCAGCTTATAGAAAAGTGATACTATACTTATAAGCACTGAATTCTTTGAGATGTGGATTTGGCTTACTTAAAAAGTATACTGTAACACCACACAGGGATTAATCTTTTATAGAGTCATTTTAACTTCCCTCACATAAATACATTCAAGTAAGTATCCTTATCATTTTAGCAGAATATACTCTATGAGGCAAGCAACAAGAGTACTCACCTCAGAGTTTTCCATTTAAACTAATTATCTAAAACTGGCTTGCTCTAACCAATAAGTGCAAAGAGCAAGCATCGGCAGCAGACAAAAAAAAGTTTCTATTGGAGAAAAATACTTAGACTGATAGATGCAAGTCATTCTGGAGAATGCATAGATGAGTGAAATACACAGCTACTGATCAACTTTAGTTACTCAAGGTGAGGTTACTGGAAATATTCAACATATCACAAATATGTATGCAAACTACATCAGCATCTACCTGAAATAACTACAGGATGTTTTGCAATTTACAGCAGTCATTTCACTGTAGAGCTTAACCTTTATCTAAGATAAAAAGCTACTCTTTAGACCCTATAGAGAAGCTTTATGCATTTATCCTCATGAAAGAGAGATCATTGAAGCAATTAGTGTTAAGTTGCAACTTCTTTCCTTGACAAAAGCTGAAACAAAAAATTTCCAATGCAATGTTACATTTAAAATATTTTTCAAGAAATATTTCAGTTGTTTGAATATGGATGCATTCTCCTCAAAGGAAGAATGTTTTTGCATCTTTATCTGTTAATATATTCAATATGAATAAAATAGGTGAAGCAAAAGTCATTGTTGTCCCAATAGTAGAAGGTTAGAGTAAGTTTAAGACGGAGGAGGTGCCTAATATGAAATACATAAACTGATATAATTAAGACATTTTTATAAGCATATGTTCTGAACAAAGTGGGTACAAGATTATTCACCTGAGATAAAGCTAATATTTTTAAGTAGCAATGAGTTTCGCTTGAGGAAAGCTACTTGAAGCTTTAAAATATACAATATACACACTTTAAGTAATTAAGATTGATGCTAACATAAAAGTCCTAAAAAAATAATCACAGTGTATCAATACTGTTATTTAGAAAATTTATGCTACTTCATAACTTTCAAAAATTATCATGATTATAAATTTTAAACCCACTCTTCCAAAACTGATCTTTTGAGAACAAGATTTAAGGAGCAATAAACTAAAGCATAAGAATCAGCTTATAAGAATTTAAATATATACATGTTCACTGATTTAGAAAATAATCAAACTTTGGAAAAAAATTACAAAATTGATTATTTTTGCTTCCACCGATTAAAATAATGAATTATTCTAGTCTTTTTCCCTAAATGAAAAGTGCTGTTTCCTGAATGTCTAATGAAAAAAATTTAGTATTGAACTTCTAATTTCACAGCAATTTAGAGCTGCCAAAAAGATGCATTTTGTAAGGATTTTAAATACCCTTTCTGTTACCAACTTAGGTTGATCAGCAGATTTTCTTCACTCTCTGAATCCTTCAAAAGGGGAATCTCAAAACAGGAAAAAGGCATGTATAAAACCAGTAAACACTGACCTCCTGAGTTTTGTTCCTAAAACAAAAATATTCAAGTAGGAAATTGACACCATTACTTAGCAGCAGCTATTTCTGTAGTTTAGCAGACTAACAACACTTTATTCAGTGTGTAAGGAGCAAATGAAGCTGTGCTTTTTATCATGCCAAGAGGCAGAAACACTGGAATGTAACAAACTTGCAATTCTACCAGTATAAACATTCAGTCAACATTCAAGAACTGTCAAGACTACACCACAAAAATTAAAATGCTTTTTATATATCCCATGATGCAATAATTGAATTATAACTGTTAATGCAGATTCAGAACTTTTCTAACCTCAGATTAAAACCTAAATGGCTTCTGCAAATCTCTGCACTATACTATGCATTAGGAATATGATTTATTTGCTTTAAAATATACCATGAGAGAACTTACTGATACAAAAGACTATTTTGTCAGTACTGTTTATTTCTGCCCTAATTATTTTCCTTACTGTTACACAGCATCCCAGACTGGTGAGGGTTGGAAGGGCCCTCTGGAGCTCCCCCAGTGCCACCCCCTGCCAGAGCAGGGGCACCTCCAGCAGTGGCACAGGACAGCATCCAGGCGGGTTTGGAATGGCTCCAGAGTGGGGGACTCCCCCACCTCTCTGGGCAGCCTGTGCCAGTGCTCCACTCCAGATGGAACTTCCTATGTTCAAGTTTATGCCCATTACCCCTCGTCCTATCACTGGGCGCCACTGAAAAAAGACTGCTCCCATCCCCCTGGCACCCTCATTTGAAGGATTTGTAAGCATTAATAAGATCCCCCCTCAATCTTCTTTTCTCCAGACTAAAGAGACCCAAGTCCCTCAGCCTTTCCTCATATGAGAGGTGTTCTAATCCCCTCATCATCTTTGTAGCCCTTTGCTGGACCCTCTCCAGCAGATCCCTGTCCTTCCTGAACTGGGGAGCCCAGAACTGGACACAGTACTCCAGATGCGGCCTCACCAGGGCAGAGTAGAGGGGGAGGATGACCTCCCTCGACCTGCTGGCCACACTCTTCTTGATGCACCCCAGGATGCCATTGGCCTTCTTGGCCACCAGGGCACATTGCTGGCTCATGGTCATCCTGTTGTCCACCAGGACTCCCAGGTCCCTCTCCACAGAGCTGCTCTCCAGCAGGTCAGCCCCCAACCTGTACTGATGCATGGGGTTATTCCTCCCCAGGTGCAGTATCCTACACTGCTATACCAGATCAGTTCACATCTGTACAAATACCTATTAAAATTAAAATACTACATCCAGAAGTGGCATCCTAAGCTAGTCTGAGGTGGAGTGGTTTCATTTGGTTAAAGGGGCTTTCGGAAATTTAAAAAGTTTAGTTAAACTCAGATTCTAGCTGTAATGTGCTACAGTATTCATTGGGTAGGTTTTGTATTCTACAAGTTTTTTAATGTCATTTCTCTGAAACTCTTCCCTAATGTTCAAATACACTCAAAATTAAAGCAAGTTTGTGTCTAAAACAATATCCTACCTTGCCAAATTTAAAAGTTTTTTTTTTTATTCTTTCAGAATTTGGTTTGAAAGTGTTTTTAGTGACTAAAACTGTTACTGATTTACTTCTGTGATATTAGTTAAGACAGAATTTTGTATTTGGTACTAAAGCAATCTAATTTAAAAGCAAGTTATCACATGCAATTTTGACTAAATTGAATAAATACTATGTATTAGCATTACTGAATGTACTTCATACAGTACATGTCCAAAGTATTCTTCAGGCATAATCCATTCAAATTTGCAAAGCCAAAAAAAAAGGCAAGGGGGAGAACAGGACACATTTAATATGCATGCAATCATGCATAAAAAAACGCCCCAAACTCTTAAAACAGCATAAGTCCACACTCATACAGCTCAAACTTCAGTGCAAAGGCTAAATCATTTATCACTCAAATAACAGAACCATGCAAAAAGCAGCAAGTTCTTAAAAAAAAAACCAAAAAACCCACAGCAAAACCCCTCCCAAAACCCCAACAAACAAACAACAAAACACCAAAAAAAACCCCAAACTGTTATCCAATATCCAATTTTGCAATGCAAAGGTGAGAAACAATCTATAAAATGCTGTTATGGCTTAGTTTTGTTTTGCAGGTTAATTATGCAGCACTTGAAAAATGGAAAGGTGCAGCTTTCTGACCAGCAGAGGTAAAAATCTCTCCATTTTCCTTTATCATCGTGGGATACTCTTTAGGCAATCTAAATTAATAAAAACTTGCCACTTTCGGATGAACACAACATCAATTGTACCAGTTAGGATTTCACATTCACAGTACATAAGAAAATACACATGGAAAGAAAAGTAAAGGGTTAACTTAACAAGGATTTATTCACAGGAATACATTTAAGTAGAGAGGGGGGAAAAAAAAAACCAAACCAAAAAACCAACCATTAACAGAAAAGCTAAACAAATGAAATGAAGAGGATCCAAACCAACTTTCACTTTGTAGCTTTAAACTTGCACCCTTGTACATTTAACTACATCACTAAGGGCCACCAACATGCGCCAATACATTGTAGATACCCTGCATTACATCCATTAACTTAAACATCTCTAAGATCATGCTGTGAATAAAAAGAAAGCATAAAAGGTAATACGTTGAGTGGGAATAAACACAAATATAGCAATCGTCATCAACTTCTACAATTGTCTTTACGTGCCAACTAACATTTATGCAGCCTTTAACAGGTCTTACCATGTAACTCATTTTTAGAGATTCTGCTAAAAATCACTAGTATATAACCACGCAGAAAGCACATCACACTGACAACACAGAGGCAAATATTTTGCACAGTTTATCAGCTTTCCACATTGTGCAGGTTACACACAATACAATATCAATCTTAATCTTAACAGATCCTAAAAAGGTATTTCAAGGCCTAATTGGTAACTACAGTACTTTATATCTATATTCTTAATAAAAAAAAAAATCAGATCCACAGAATCTCAGAAAAGGAATTTTAAATGCAGGGCTATATTGAATTCGTAAACTGCAACACAAGACTGGCGCAACATAGGTAAATATATACCAATTTCACTCTATGTGATGCAAGCATGCTACTTTCCCACTAATTTAAATTACTTCTGATCACTATGAGCCAGAACGCATGCCTGAACCTTAAACTGCACATTAAGAGTAACGCCTTACTCTAGAAGTTAAATCTAATTAAGTACAATAACCAAATCGTATCCACTACTTTAACTTTTTTTAAATGTAAAAATTAAGATGTCAGTCTTTCCTTTGAAGTGTTCCTCCCCTTATCCCAAAAATGAAAGGAGTGACTCATTTGGCAGCTTGCTTCATTTTGTCCAAGTTAACCTTTATTAATTCATGAGAGGGTTTCTATATTGTACACTGCAAGTGCCTGCTCCTAATACAGACACAAGCTGCATTTTAACTGTACTAACTTAATTTGTTTAGTTATTCATTAACATGCAAATTACCTACAAATCCCATCAAGCAGGATGAAATAATGTAGAAAATCCTTACTCAAAAAAAAAAAAAAAAAAAGGAAAAAAAGAAAGCCTTTTACTGTTTGTGACCCCATTCTTAGGTTTCCTTTATTGTGCACAAAATAGTTTTCCTCTTTACATATCCCTATGGTTCAATTATACGGTTCTTATTTTGGTACAATTCCCTACAACAGCCCAGAACGTGCTATTTTGTTAATAGATTATTTTTTTTTCTTCTTCACATCCAGTGCAGAGTTGTAATAGGAGACAGATTTCCACCCACAAAGGCTCCAGGTGTTAAAACATTTCCCAACATTGACTTAATACAGTGATGGCAACACCTCCCTCCCACCCCTCCCAGTAGGGTTGGGGTTGTACTGTATTCCCTACTGGTTTACCCTTCCCCCCAGTAAAGGGTAACATTTTCCCTGGGTGCAGAGGCTCCCCCATAGTCTCCCAGACTGAAGGACCTGTAAAAGAAGAGATAGAGGTATAATTAAATCTTACTTTGAACCATAACTGACAGATCAGTACATAAAGAGCTTTTTTGCCCCTTTTTTAAGCAGCAGGTGCCAACCTTTAATTTAACAATGAATTTATGTCTAGATTTTCCCTTTTAAGTCTGTTTAAGAAAACAACCTATTTATACCAGATAAATTATTATTTATGAAACAACACCGTATACTTTAAAGCTACACTGACAGTTCCACTATTGTGGCTAAGCTTAGATTTAAGATAAAAGCAGTCTTATATATTCCAAGAAGCTTTTGCCTTTTTAGTACAAGATTATGAGGTAGTTATGACATTGAGAAAGAATATTAAACATACCTTCTACTGACCTAACAATTCCACTTTTAGGTGGATTAAACGAGACAGCCATAGTGTCTCCTCAGTACAAACTGAGAATAATTGAAAGTTTTACCACTTTGGATTCCTCTTCATTAGGATGAAAAACCCACTTTGAACTAAAATGCCCTCATTTATAAACATGTAAATGTTTGAAATTGGTTTATTTTTAATCCATTGTTCTAATCAAAAATGTAATTCAAACAATTCCTTATGCCACTGACTGACAAATCTTAGGCTGACTTTTAAATAGTTGTGCATTCATCAATAAAACAGAATTGCATGATTCACTCCCATAATTTCAGTACAAGAATTCTAGAGCAAGTATCAAATTTATATAAAGACTGAATGAATAAACTTAATTTGCCCTCTTTTTTTGGGTAGTATAATAATCTCTTTACAGTATTACACTACTATACACATGGAAACTTTGCTTTATACAGTGTGCACAAACAGCATACAAAGCAAGGTGGTATAATAATACAAGTATTCTAGAATGTACAATCACTGTTCTTTGCTGAAGTTGAATCATTCTCCAAACAGAACTATAACAATTCTGAATTAGTGCATAAAGTGGAACACTGCAGTAAAACACATCAGCCTCCCCAAAACATCAGGCTCTCCAGTCAGTAGAGTTACAGATTAGCATATCCTCTATTCAGTGCAAAGATCATCTAGTATGTGGTTAAGAATGTATTTGACTTCTCATGGCTAATGTATTTTAAAAGCTTGATTTCCTATCCTAGGTAAATATTTCTGCTTAGACCACATCTGCCATCTACTATTTCATATGACATAAAGGAGCCTGTGACTTTAGTATGATGGCTAGAGGATTATAATAATCATTTTGCTTATTAAACCTGAACAGGCACTTTGTTACACCTCCACTTCCAACCTCATCTTGATACACTACTGTGCATATCGTACACTCACTCTCTTTCACACTGTAAAAATAAAAGAACAGACAACTGCTTTTGCTACAGCTACCACCATTTAGGTACACTATCATCTTTTTTTTTATTATTATAGGAAGGAAAGATATCTGTTCCAGCGTATCTGAAAAATTTTAGTCTAGTGAATTAATTATGTTACATATAATGTAAACAGGGAGGAAGTCTGTTATACAGCTCTGTTTAGCAAGGAAGATTTGTGTGCTTACCTCTAATTATGGGACTGCAGTTACAGTGCATAAGGTTAAACTCCATAGTAAGCTGCAAGGCGCTCTTTTAAGGGAAGAGGAAACTGGTCAGAGAAACGCCTCCAATTCTCATCCCCAACTTGATTTTTAAATCCATGAAGAATCTACAAATGAGAGTAGGGGGAAGTCAAGATAATCATTAAACAGCAGATACATTATCATTATTTACTAGCAACATATACAGTAGGCCAAAAGCTGCTGGATTGTGCATCTGTCCATTTGAATTCCCCAGTTTAATATTTAAATGTTACTAAGAAACAAAGGAAGTCTAGTAATGTCTGTCTTAAAAGAAAAAAAACACGTTTCAGTTAAGGGTGACATACAGAATATAGCTACTCATACAAATTAGTATAAAATATATAAATATATATTCTATTCTATATAAAAATACGCATGTGTATGTATTTTTAATGACTGAGTTCACCCTTAACACATCTTTCTCAAGCAGAGCTGTTATTAAACAGCATGTAGCAATAACAACATTACAGTGTCACCAGTTATTTTACTGCTTTTCTCCCTGAAAGAGACCTTCCACAGCCATTCACCTCTCTTTCCTAACCCAAAGATTCTGATTAGCCAGCTGCCAAGAAACTACCAAAAGAAAAATTAAATCTCTAAGAATGTTCAGGTACAAGAAAAAGAACACTCTTTAAAAATCATCTTCCAGTACAGTTTTAGCTCGTGAGCATCAGCTACAGTCTTCAGATATCTTGCTTTTATAAAACGTGATACAAATCATAGAATGGTTTCAGTTGGAAGGGACCTTTAAAGGCCATCTCGTTCCAACCCCCCTGCCCTGGGCAGGGACACCTCCCACCAGCCCAGGTTGCTCCAAGCCCCGTCCAACCTGGCCTTGAACACCTCCAGGGATGGGGCAGCCACAGCTTCTTGGGGCAACCTGCCCCAGGGGCTCACCACCAGCACAGAGAAAAATTTCTTCCTTATATCTAGTTTAAATCTCCCCTCTTGTAGTTTAAAACCATTACCCCTTGTCCTATAGCAACAAGCCCTGGTAAAAGGTTTGTCCCCATCTTTCTTAGAAGCCCCCATTAGGGACTAGAAAGCCGCTATAAGGTCTCCCCGGAGCCTTCTCCAGGCTGAACCCCCCCAACTCTCCCAGCCTGTCCTCCCAGCAGAGGGGCTCCAGCCCTCCCAGCAGCTCCGGGGCCTCCTCTGGCCCCGCTCCAACAGCTCTGTGTCCTTCTGCTGTTGGGACCCCCTGAGCTGGAGGCAGCACTGCAGGGGGGTCTCCCCAGAGCAGAGGGGCAGAATTACTTCCCTTGCCCTGCTGGCCACACTTCTTTTGATGCAGCCCAGGATGCGATTGGCTTTCTGGGCTGCCAGCACACATTGCCAGCTCATGTCCAGCTTTACATCCCCCAGCCTGTGTGGATACTAGGGGTTGCCCCCACCCAGGTGTAGGACTTTGCACTTGGACTTGTTGAACCCCATGAGATTCACATGGGCCCGCTTCTCAAGCCTGTCCAGGTCCCTCTGGATGGCATCCCATCCCTCAGACATGTCAACCACACCACTCAGCTTGGTGTTGTCAGATCTCGACACTGGCATCTCATCTACCTGTGCTCTTGGAAGGGGTATTTTCTCTCTCAGCTCTAGTGTTCCAAAAACAACAAACCAACCAACCCACCCCAAAAACTGGACAATTCACTAGCAAGAGAAAGACCTCATGGGACTATAAAAAGTTTTTTTCCCATTGTTCCTAAAAGGCATAATTATTGTTGGAAAAACATGTAACTGGACTACAGTAATCACATTCAGCTATCAAAAACTCCAATAAGGAAGTAATCTAAAAAGTTTGCATGCCATCACTTGAAAAAAACAAAACAAAACAAAAACCCTGTCCCTTTCTTGCATAGCAAAAAACACAAAAGAATACACTTTAAAATGCAAGGATGTCCTTATGCCAAGTGACTAAGAAACACTGTGTCTAGTTTGAATGTATTAGATCCCACATGGATATCCTGTAAAGAATCTGAAAAATAGGAGCGTGGCTTATTGAAGCAAATATTGAATGCTGAAGGACCAGGACAAACATTTACTGAAACGGCTTTGGACAATTATCACAAACAGAATCCTGGACTTTCTTTTAAGCTTGTATTTGCTATTTCCTTCTGCTGATTGTAGAATACTCACAGCCGTGCGTTTCCTGACCCTGATGTTCCTTCGATGCCTCTCAGATAACTGGTCTCCTAACTAGGACAGCAAGATTTTTGTCTTTGCTCTTCAAGATGGAATTCAAAGTTCTAGCTTCTGTTCTGATGTGCACACTTGGCATTACTTGAAGAGAAATTGCCAATACTGACCATGATCCAAGTACGTACTTAGAAATATGCTCCATTTAGCTTTAAGAGGACCATTAACTTTTGACATACATCCTTACTAAAAACAGAGATTTCACTTTACAACATACAAGGGGAGCCACACTACTGAACAGTAACAGCATCTATTTATGAAACTGAAATAACTTTATTTTATTCTGGTTTGTAGCCTAAGACACTAGTGCCAAAACGCAATATATTACTTTCTGGGTGGGTTTTTTTCTTGTTTAATTTACAAAAGGCAAACAGTCCTTTTGCTTAAGTTCTATTGACACTTTGTCTAGGGATGCACTCTTGGCTATCACTGTACATTGGTTTCTTAAAGACTACCCAAGAGGGATTCTGAGGAGGGTTAAGCAATCCCAAAAACTTATTTTCAGCTGAAGCAAGATAAACAGATCAGGATACCAGTGGAAGATTTTTCATTTGCAATTTTCTAGATATTTCTCAAACAAAAGCAGGCATCAGGGAAGGGGGGGGGGGGGGGGGTTCAAAACCCCACCAACCTTTTTTTTTAAAAAAAAAAAAAAAAAAAAAAAAAAAAAAAAAAAAAAAAAAAAAAGAGTCTTATGTGGTATAAACCCCCTTGGTTTTCCAAATGCAGTCAAAACGTAGTGGGCTGGACATTATGAAAAGCTCTTTGAGGATGATTATCCTTTCAAATAAGATCAAGTGAGCTTTTCAACACTGTTAAAAAGAATTTTGGAATAACCTGAAAGCATGTAAAAAGACATAGGTAAAAAAACTTCAGATTTTTATGATGTTTTGTCTGAAAGTTTATGACTTTGCAAGAAAGCCTTCACGACCACAAATACAGTAAGTGCTAATAGTGGAAATAGAAAGCAAGAAAGAAACAAAGGATCCAAAACAACCACAGTTTAGATATACTGTCATACTAGAAACATTACCTTACAGAACATGTCTCGGAGATCATCTTTCGGGCTAATCCACGATGCAACAGCATCACAAAAAAAAATAAAGTCCTATAAGATTAAACAATCACATTGGTTAGAAACCTTAATTTATAGGTCTGAACACAATGCTTGATGTTTGCTCTATGAACTATGCAGGATATTTGATCTTAATTTGCAACTGCTTTTGGTTTTAAGTCTTTATTTTTCCAGTTAATGGTGAGTTATTTTATGATTAAGCATATGGAAATAGAAATAATTGAGTGTAGGAATAGCTTTGTTCAATCAGGTTTTTGATTAAATAAAACCACAGTTTAAAAAAAAACCCAAACCGACAAACACACACCCCCTCCCCTCCCACACCACACTTGTCTAATTCTTTCAGGACACATACCGAGTTTGAGAACCAATCATCTTAATAACAACTGACAAACTGAAGACCATACTCACAACACCCTCTCATGTATTTCCAGTTGGGAAAAAAGCTGTTGTATTTTTTTAAGCAGAGCCAGAAGTTGTTTCTGAGATACACAGAATGTTTATTGTACAGGTTCAAAACTAAAGCCACCTCAAAATTCCTACATTTAGTTCATCTGCTGTTATGTATTACCTCCTACTACACCATTAAATCAGTCTTAATGATTAAGTTGATAATGCACATGTTTTTGGATAGGAACTGTCATAGTTTCAGCTGGGATGGAGTTAATATTCTTGCTGGCAGCTGGTATGGGGCTATGTTTTGGATTTAGAATGGGAAATAGTGTTGATAGCGCATTGGTGGTTTTGGTTGTTGCTAAGCACTCGAGGCCTTTTCTGTTCCTCACACCGCCCCGCCAGCGATGGGCTGGGGGTGGGCAAGGAGTTGGGAGGGGACACAGCCGGGACAGCTGACCCCAACTGACCTAAGGGGTATCCCAGACCATATGATATCACACTCAGCTATAAAAGCTGCAGGGAAGAAGAAGGAAGGGGGAACATTCGGAATGATGGCGTTTGTCTTCCCAAGCCACCGTTACGTGCAGTGGAGCCCTGCTTTCCTGGGCATGGCTGAACACCTGCCTGCCCATGGGAAGCAGGGAATGAAGTCCTTAGTTTGCTTTGCTTGCATGCGCAGCTTTTGCTCTACCTATTAAACTGTCTTTATCTCAACCCACGAGTTTTCTCACCTTCACCCTTCCGATTCTCTCCCCCATCCCACTGTGAGGGGGGTGAACGAGCAGGGGTGTGGGGCTTAACTGCCTACTGAGGTTAAACAACATCAACTTCATACAAAAAAAAATTAAACAAGTGGCTAAAATGCTAATTAAAAATAGCTTCATGTGCTGATTAGAATTGTTGTAAGCTGTAAATTTAAATTTTCTTATACTATAAACTAATCCTTTCTATGTAGAACATTCAGATCTCACTTTCAACATGTTTCAGAAGTAATACCAAGTTACTTGTCCTTGGTTGAAGAACTAAACGTGAGCCTACTCCATTATAACTGAAAAGTCTAGGCTGTTCTTTTTCCACTCCTCCCCGTGTCCCAATAATTTAGAGGAATTTGCAGGCAAAAATTGCTCAGTGAAGACAACTCAAACTGTTATCTAAACTTAAATTATTCTATAGCTGCTGGCTGGGGTTAAACCACAACAGAACTGAGGATAACAGTTACATAGGAGGAGAGCTGGGATAATGAAGAGGGATAAGTGAATAAGGGATAAGTGAAATGAACTGAAAAATTCAAAACGAGATAAAGGCTCAATTCTTGTGTTTCAGCGAGAAGGATTCCAGGCAGAGAAGAGGGAAACTGAACTTAATTTTCATCTTAGAAAATATTACATTGGTACAGCTTTACTTTGAAGCTGTGGAGACGAACAAGCAAGTCATAGTCTATTCTCAAGATGTACCATTTATTTTAGAGATGCATCGTCCTTGTCACATTGACTATTTAAGCAATATATCTAAAGTTGAAACAGAAACTTCCCTTCCCAAGTTTTAAGAATGAAGGGGTGGTTAATATTTTTGTTCTGTTTCTTTTTTAAAAAGCCTAGATTGCATGTGAAAAATAGGTTTTAGTATGTCAGCTTTTGCCTTGTATTTTCATATATATCCTCAACGTAAAAAAGACATTTAATCAAAGTTCATTATTTACATATTCTTTGTAAGTAAAAGACAAAAAATGAATTTAAATAAGACTGTCCTTTCCATAAGTGATAATTACTGAAGCAGAAATCCAAAGCATCATGATATGTATCATTTGAAATCTAAACATTTTAGCCTCCTTGATGTCCAAAAAGCAGCTACAGCATGTAATACAGGTAATCAACATCAAGATAAACTTTTTCATATTCCATATACAGCTTTCACTAAATTTCACGAGTAAAGAAAAAAAGTTAAGATCTATTTATGTATCTTACTTGGACTACTCCATTGGGGTTGACTGAGATCATGGTACATATCCCACGGAATGCTGAATCCTTTTCCTCATTGTCTCTTATGTTTCGCAGAGAGGTGCACCTAGTAAGTTGGAGAGCAAAACTTAGCTACTTCTATTATTTTTTCATTCAATTGAGTAAGAACTAGATGACAGTATTTCATGGAATAAGTCACACTGATAAGATTATCTGAAACACTATTTTGAACACTTAGAAAGATACTTGCTGCACAGTGTCTTTACTAGTATATTCCCATATCTCCAGAATCTTGCTTTCCTGTTGCACTATATACAGTTAGAAAGTGTGACCTGTATTCCATTAAATACAAAAGAAACATGTATCTGAAATATTTATAGAAACTATCATTATTAGAAAGGGAACATATAATACTATCACAGTATGAATTATGTCAGATGCCACTTACAGAAGTTATTTAACTTTTACAACAGCAAGCTATTTTATGCATAACAAGTCTAGAAACATATTCCTTACAGCAATTCAAGCCTCAGACTGAATTTTAAGTTAAGTAATGCACAGTTTAAATTTTACAGTATTTGCATGCATTGTATTATCACTCTGGTGGATTTTAAAATGCTCTTTCATAGCCAAGCTTTAACACGCAAGCATGTGACAATCTTATCCCATGCATAAATTAGTCGTTAGCCACAACATAAAGAATACATGACGGTGCTACTGGAAACTCACAAACCTGATAGGACAAGATTAGTCACATGGTTGGCAATAATTAAGGATTGAGATTTTCTAACCAACTGAAAATATATCTAAAAGTGAGATAGAAGAAAGAAAGAGAGTGAAGAAAAATGAATTAAAAAAAAAGATTAAATAATACACACCAGGGTCTTATAAACTGCTGTAGCATGGGGGCCACCTCTTGAGGACAAACGTAACCAAGACGACCAATTGTTATTGCTAAGGTAATGCAATCACGGTTATACACCACCAAACGCCAACCAAGACATGAGCAAATGAGGGGGGAGGAGAAAAAATAAAGAAAAAACAACAAATAACTCAGAAACAGAAGCCAACAGAATCCGTGTATGATAGTAAACATAAGATTTCACCAGTGCTGTTTATTACCACCCCCTAAATAAGAGGCAGCAACATATATGGTATACCTTTCAGGGTAAAAGAAAAATTAAAGAAGAAAATGAGAGAACACCAAAAACCACAATTTAAAAACCAAAGGCTTTCTGATGCAAGTAGTCATTCTGCCCTCTTCAGAATCATCTCTTACAGTAAATTTGCCTACCATACACTTCAAAGTTTTTAGTAAAAAGTACTATTATGGATACCCTTGACAGAAAGGAATAAACCATTTTCAGTTTTAGTATCAAGTAATCCTAAACATTTTACTTTTTTAAGATTTTGAGTTCAAGATTTTAACAGGCCTACTATCTATCAGTAAAAATACATTTATAAATACTTTTACATTGAATATATTGTGGTCTATCTAATAAACACTAAATAGATTAAACACTTCTCAAAGAGCATCAAATATTTGTTTTCTTCATAACCTTGTAGAGAATTTAAAGTGGTCGCTGACTCACAGCAACTGACTGCAGAAAATTAATTCTTTAATCCCAATATTTCTCCTGTTCAGAAAAGGCTTCCTCATAAAAGTTGTATAAGAATTTGACTTCTGATACAAAAGCATAAGGGCACATGAAAAGCAAAACTGCTTCTTTGGATGATTAGGTAGTGTGGTCCTTTGTTCTGAGGGACACACTGAAAAAAATATAATGCAAATATATTTTAATGGTGTTTGCTCAACTCACAAAAGATTAATCTTTAGAAAAAGGAGAAGGTGGGGAATAACGTATCAGGATTACTTGAAGCAAAATACATGAATAATACTAAAATCCAGCAGATTTATATGAAGCAGAGAAAAGAAACCTATGTTCAAGGGACATACTATGCAGCACTAATTAACAGGCACTTGTGAACAGTTTCATGAAACATGCAATAAAGCAGATGATGCTTTCTCCAATAAAAGTTTAGTGTAGGATATACTAGCAGTTTGAAATGTTCTCATTCCATGAAAGCTGCAGCTCACTGGTAATGTTCTATTTTGTCCAGACATTACCCAATTTCAGTATGCAGTTTCTCAAATTTTTGGCAGATCTAACTTATAAAACTGCATTTGAAGTGCTACTTTCAAATGAAAATACACTTTTAAGGTTTATCTGTAAGTTCTCACAGCTAGAGTCTGTACAAGGAATAGTAATTTCTGTCAAAGCCTAACTTTTTGGCACATACTCATTATTTTCTATGCAACTACTTTTACTGAAGGTGGTCTCCTATGTTTCCATAGGAGAAGTGTTTTCATAGCTCATTACATAACAACCTAAAGCAGGTACTCTTGCAGGTACCAATGGCATGCAGCACAATATCCCACTAACAACTTAAGTACACCACACTCAACATTTATTTGCAGTTATGCATCCACATTTAAAGTAACTATTAAGATACTGAAAAAAAAAAAAGTCAGTGTTTGGGTGCTTCAAAAAATTGGAAGCAAACTTTTAAGTACTGGATGTTTCTCAGTTACAGGTATTACACGTCCATCAGTGTAGACGAAGGGGCTGGGGCAGGTGGAATGAAAATTTATACTGCTATACTATTCCATGGTGTATTTCATAACAAGTAGTTATTTGCTCCAAAATTATCATTTCAAAAATCAGTACCTATAATGTGCCAGACAACTAGGCAATTTTTCCTTCAAGTTCACCTTCCATACTAAACAAGTGGCGGGGTGTAGAGAATAGTGGAGGAAAAATATGTATTGAAAGAAATCTCTCTCCAATTTCTCTCATACTTTATGTCAAATATAATGACTAAACTATAATTTTTCATACAAAGCAATTTTCAAACAGAAAAATGTCAAAAGTAAAATAGTAAACCAGAAACTCATTAAATTATTAATAAAGTTTTGCTGAAGTATGGAAGGTGCTCTTCATACCAGAACATGCCCTCTATAAATGCAAAAGAAATTCTGATTCAATAAGGCATTTGGGGACTGCTCCCAATTTGGAAGGCAAAGCTGCTGGCCAGAACATAAAAACATGCATGCCACTGAAATTTATTATTAAGTGACCGGGTAATAGAAGTTATAAGTAATTTCAGTTATGTTGTGGTAAAATCACCATCACAGATCTAGATTTTTGTGCATATTACTACAAATTAATCTTAAAAAAAGAAGTGCATTTTTTGTAAATTCAAAGAGTTCATTATTTGTTTTATATATGCCAATTACATTTGTTTCAAACACTAGATGTATATATACACAGTACACATGTATAAGGACATGTATATATTAAAAATCAGTATAAAGCCACTAAGTCTTTAAGTGTTACTACATACATTTGTCATATTGTATACATAAATAAAATTGGAAGAATACTTAAACAGATGACAAATAAGTATAAAGTGTTATAAAGGTGAGAAAGCAATAACTGTAATAATCTAGATATAAGATAGATGTTTTGCTGCAAGACAGACTTGTAAGAGCTTCTGCAAAACAGATTTTTTTTTTTATAAAAGCCAAATACAGAGCAATAAAATCAGTTCTATGCAATTTTTTAAATCATTACTTTAAAAAAAAGTATCTCTAATTCCCTTCACCATGAATGGTTCAGTTTTTGGGTACCTGTGTTCTCTAACAATGTCTTTGGTGTGTTGGGTCTGTTAATTATTTCTACAAGCTGGTGCAACACCATTGGAATATAAGGCTGCATCTCTATACCTGAAACAGCCAAAAAGAAACATTCAGAAGAAAATGACCGTTAATATACATAATCTATCTGGTACATTGTACTTACTGTCAAGGACAAGCATATCAAATTTAATTTAAAATTTAACATGAAAGTATCACTAAAATTAAAAAAAAAAAAAAAGCCAACCCAGACAATCCATTCTAAATGTGCAAAGATTCAAAGAAAAAAATAAAATTAAGAATCTTACCCATCTGGATGGAGATTTCTCCAATTGCCCAGGTGGCATTGTTACACACAGAAATGAATTCAGGGTTTAGGTTGGTTCCCAAAATGGGCATGAAATCAGCTAGAAAGAACAACATTTTAAAATATCATCACACAATACAATCATCTTGTCCCATTAATCTAAGATCACTGGGGGGGTAAGTTTTAAAAGAAATAGTGTAAGCATATTTAAATTCTTGTAAAGCATTACACCTGAATTAACAAGAGCTGTATTTCTGCTATATATCAGATTAACCTGGATTTTACAACCTAAGCAGATCAATGCAAATCTTTTCAAACTATGATTTAAAAATATTTTTAATAGGCTTTACCTTTGTGTAACTCTAGAAACCTTTTTTCTCCCCTTCCCGAAGGTGGGGAAAGAAAAAACACACCTGGATAGCTATGTATTCAGCTGTGCTAAAACCCCAAAGCAAAAAAAAACACCCCAACAACAAAACCTACCAAACATAACATCACACACACACCCCCCACAAAAACCAGCCAAAAGCAATGAAGCCTAGAAAGCAAATCACAGCCTTGATTAAATTTTAGTAGTCACAAAGATAGATTACAAAATCTGCCAAATAAACTTTAAATTCCAAGTCTAACCAAGCATTAATTTGTCAAGTGTATCTCAAGAGTATCTGAGGGAAGAGACAGTGAATATCGTGGAAATGTATAACTGATGCTACTTCCATACTGAATTTAAAAACAAAACAAAAAACAAAACACACCAAAACCTACCCTCTAGCCAAGTTCTCTAATTTAATTATATATAAATTATATGTAACAATAGATTCTAGTAGAACAAAAGAGCTACAAATTCAAGAATTTATTAAAAAAAAAAAAAAAGGCAACTGATCTAATTGAAGTCTAAGTACATCTGTTTTACTGTATTCCAGCACAACAGGAAGCATGTTACATTATAAAAATCAAGCAGCAAAATGAACTTTTGCACTATCTACAAAAAGAACATCTTAAACACACAGTTCAAAGGAGAAAAGACTACAGACCCTTACTGATAAAAGAAAATGAAAACTTACACCACCATGACAAGGCAAGCCACAGAAAAGGGAACTTAACAATGGCCAAACCAGCCTCTTATCAGTTTGTAAGACATGTTATTTAATACATAAAAGAAACATACCGATGCAAGGCTTTACATGCTGAAAACACGCCTTTGTCAGATCACCTAACAATGCAAAAGAACTCTGCCGTACCTCAGGCATTTTATCCTAAAGAGAAAAAGAAAAAAACCTGACAATTCTAGAAGTGTTTCCAATTCTCTTAAGAAAGAAAATCCTTGGATTAAAAAGGTTACTCATCTCACCTGCATGCATTGGTACATTAGTGTCAGAATATTGCTGCGAGCCACTAGCTGTTCAATGTTGCCTCCAAGTCCTTCAGCTAAACCACTGAGTAAATCAAGAGCCACAATCATGAAATCTTTATCTGGAATCTCATATTGGTCTGGCTGAGCATTGTGCAACTGCAACAAATAAGTATACATTTTCAAAATGAGTATTAGACTTTCTCAGGGGTATGCATAAAAGTAAAACCAAAACAAAGAAAAAATTTCTTTCAAAACTGCAGCTTCATTTAAATATTCAATCATTCATACTACAAATCTCCCTGCAAACCCATAACTTTACATAGTTAGCACAATGGTTTAAGGAGATATTCTGAAAACATTGGAAAAGCAATAGAAATATACCATGGCTTGTGCAAGAGTCTTCTGCACCAGATTTACACAACGCTGGTACACAGGTTCACAGTATGGAAGAAAGCCAGATTGCAAGGCAGTAGCAACTGATGACAGGCACTGGAATAAAATAAAAACCACCATTTTATTTGGGAGAGGTAAATTACAAGCATTTTAAGTATACCCACAAGTAACTAATTCAGTAAAAACAGCCTAGAAAGGCAGTACTGATTAGTTGAGCCAATGTAACTATCAGCTAATTGTTACTTTCTGTGGGAAACTGGCTAGCTGAGAAGGGTAACATAGATATGATCCAGCTGGCCGAGCAGGAGCTTGAGAAACATTGGACCCAGTTCCTGTGATTACTAATTGGCAAGGGCACCCTGACCCTGACTGCAGGTGCTACACGGTCATGAGAAGCCTGTGATCACTCAGGCATGGGAAAAGAGGGAGTAGCTGCACGGGAGAAGAAGAGGTAACTAGCCGCAGATAAGGAGCTAAAGGCTGGAGTGATGAACCAATCAGAATGCTGTATTACAGAGTAATTATAGTTAATTATAAAAGACTGCTGTGCTATTCAATAAATGGAGCTTGCTGATATTGAGTGTCCATGTCTTTTCCTGTTGCAACAAATGGTGCCCAAACAGGGACCCTAGGAAGAACT